>NC_035448.2:50989481-51289481 GCF_002127325.2 Helianthus annuus | reverse complement strand
GTGTGAATGAAGACACTTCAAACTTTCCAACTCTGGTTGAATTTTTCAGTCAAGAGAACGTCGATGAGTTGAGAAGAAAAGTTTCTGAATGTTTAAAAGACAAGAACTTTGATGGTACAGTGAAAGATGCACAAAAGGAAGAATGCAAGAAATGGTTTAGAAAAAGTAATGAACGAAAGTTTAAGCGGCCATCGAAGTATTATAAAAGAGATACAGATGTTTCACTGGGAGATATTATGAGTTGGGGATTCTTGAATCAAGTGAATGTGTATGCTAGTCGGAGAGAATTTGGAGTGCAATACTTTGAATACATACAGGATATCATGTCATTACCCTGGTGGGATGTTGAGGAATTATCGAAAGTTAGAACGTTAGATTATCCTGTACGAAAGCATGATGTACCCATCTAGGGTTTAATGAAATATGAAGCCTTCAGAGGATTCAAACATTGGAAACCTCACTACCTGAAGAAAGTAAGGAGGGTAGATCCAGTGACTGGAGTTGAAGAGATGATCTTGCATGTGAAGTGTAGGATCGTTTGGTGACCCGAACGAGTCAACCAGAGGTGTTTTCGTCAATTACAGGTGCGGAAAACAAGTAATCAACGTAGGAATAGCTTGCAATACACTTTAAACACTTTCTGTATTGATTTGACGGTAAATACAACCAGTTCTCGATCCGGCAGCACTTCGGTACGAGATTCAACCAAACGTTACAAATGAGATCGCTCTTCAGGTATATATAGACAACTAGAACCGCTTATTGGACAGGCCCAATAAGCGGCCCATACATGATGTCACAAGAGCGATCCAGTCCACTTGCCATTCGAGCGATCCGAATATATGTTCACTCGAGCGGTCCTAAAACCTAATGGACTAAAAAGCGATCCAACATGTCTAGTTCTATACATTTTCACATTTTCTCGTATATTGTGCCCAGATCTAACATCTAAGATAATGACTCGATACAAGACGTAATTAGCAGATGTAGTGCATCAACAGACTCCCCCTCAGATGTTGATGGAGTCGACTATCGAGACACAACAATGCTGTTTCTTCAGATCTTCAATCTTGATCAGTCTTTGGGCTTCTCTCTCTATCTTCAGACTCCCCCTCTCGATTTGCTGGCATTCCTTTGATCTTTAGCAACATCTTCAGGATCTTTGTCTGGTTTTCCTGCATAAACTCTACCTCAAAGTAAATTTCTATCACATATATTTCAAACATATAATACTGCACCAATTCAAATTCTCATTTAAAACAAACCCAGATTTTGATGAACCACTTGAAAGGTTAGATTATAAAAACATTTAATTTCACACAAACATTCCCCCTCAAGTATTGCTCATCATGTTTAGCACTTGGAATTTTGAAAATCAGCTATTCAACATCAGCTGTCGAAAATCTTTTTGAATTTTCAAAATTTATGCTAAAACACATCAAAAATCTTTTTGAATTTTGAAATAAAGAAACATGAAATGCAATAACAGAAAATATTTACAGACAATATTTTTGTGAGCACGTGCAAGAGGATCATATCAGTTTTTGAGACAAATCACCAACACCGTTAAGCTTGAAACATACTTAGTTATAAACAATTTACCTAGATTGTCAGTATGTTTGTCCACTTAAATTTTCACACAGACTTCAATTGATTTGAGATACGATATTAATGTTTTAGAGACTTAAACTTAATTGTGTATCACTCCACTTGAATATACTCCTGTATCCAGATCCCAAATATTCAGTCTTACAGGTGAGTATACCACAGATGATATCTGTAAAGGGGTTAAGTGCGAGGGCCGTGAGAGCTCAGGTCGATACTTCCGTATACGCAGAGAGATGACGGCTTCAACTTTTGGTGGGTCCCCTTTAGAGGATCTTTTGATTACAACAGCAGCGACTATCAATTTTATTGTTTCATCAGCTTGCTAAGGGCGATGCTATATTTCAAGCATTTTGCGAAAAGTATTATCCGGGGACTAGGTCAGTACTTCCATACAGCAGAAGTCCCGGGATAATACCCCAGATATCACTGAGTATAAAGACCTAGTATCTCAGAATACGGGACCTTTCAAACAAGATTTCGGGGGTTACCCATATATCCAAGAATAGTTACCCACGAATCAAGCAAGTTTGATTTAGGTTTTTATCTCGTTTCAATCTACTAAATGTGCGAAAATCTACTGACACATCCGCAGTACGATCGTTTATCACATTTAAACTTTCCAATTCTTTAGCATGTCGTGATAGTCCACTGATGTACTATCATTTCCTCTTTTATGCAACAAAAACTCATTGTTTTCAGTTTTATCATGTTTTTGTCTTTTTTCAAATTTTCTGATGTTTTTGGATTTTCTAAAAATTCTTACTCCCCCTAAAATTCAAATACATCTAATGACAAACTGTACAAAAAATGACAACTGATATCGAATCTCCTCAATTCGCCATTCACTAGGCATAAACAATCAGAACTCCCCCTATCAACAAACTATTTTCCCATTTAGATTTTAAAACACTTAAGTTTGTTTTAATCAAAATGGTTTTTCCGGAAAATAAGTTTGATTGATTTTACCACCTGTAGGTTACCATTTGTAACAAATGTTCAGGGTTGTGGTTCATCATCTTGTATACCGACCAATGTAGGAAAATACAAGTACAACTTAATCTCCTTGATTTACCATTTTCAGTTTAGAAACCTCTGTACCACTTGTAAAACATAATCAACAAACATAAACAAACCTCTTTACCGTTTGTATGATTGACGTTACCGAATAAAATTCAAGAAAGATGCCGATTCATGCTCCACGCTTACCAACCTGGGAGCTCCGGCAAGTCCTGAGATTTACTGTTCATAATATGTACCATCCCAGTCACAAACCAGGGATGGTTCAACCTTTTCTTTCTTTGTTTTCTTCTCGTAAAATTCCTTAACCCCTTTGACTTTTCGATCAATCATCTTGCCAAAGATATGTTTTACCCTGGGGTTAAAGACCTTCTCAGCATCAAATTCCTGTTCATCATGATAAAATTGGTTAGAAATCTCAACTTTACCAATTCTCTTCTTGTAATTATCAGCCCGAAGTGATGGAAACTCATCATCATTCACACTCGGAACTGAATTCTCATCTTTTACATCAGCTTCACATTTTGAAACAACTTGTGGCTCAACTGACTTTGTGTAATCAGTTTCATCGCCTGAAGATAGCTCCTCTGATTTTGATCCATCAGAATCATCGCTAGAGCTTTCACCACCTTTCTTCACAACCCATTTCTGATTGTCAGATTTGGCTCTCTTTTTGTAAAACTTGTTCGAACTCTCACCAATTTCAAAAATAGAATCTTTGAATAATTTTGTTCTATCAAGTGGTAATTCGAACGCAAACACTTTTTCTGAGATTTTGCGAAAAACTCCCTGTTTTGATTGTATCGCCTGAGAACAATCTTTGGCGATATGTCCAACATTGTTGCACTTGAAACATGTTCTCGAGTCCTTCTTTTGTTCAGCTTGTTTCTTTTTCAGAAACTCACTGTTCTTTTCCCTCCAGAAATTTTTCTTTTCTTCTTCATCAGTTGATGTACCTGAAACAAAGGACATTTTGGATTTAAAATCACGAACATATTTTTAATTTTTCTGTTTTTCTGTCGGAGTAAAACCTAATCCTTTCTTTTTGAAATTACCGCTATGGTTTGATCTCTTTTGGAAACCAGAACCAGAACTGTAATTCTTTTTCTTGTTTAATCTCTGTTGTACTCTTGAGGTGTATTTTTTAGGTTTATCATTAAGACATAAGTCTTTAATTTCAGAAATATTAATTTCTGTGATTTTGAAAACCTTGTTTATCAATTCAATTTTGACACCTTTTAATGGAAATTCATCATCAGAATATAATTTGTCAGAATTATTCAAAGTGTAAGCCACTTTAAACAATCCATCATCCAAATTAGATTTTGACAACAAAAACTTTCTATCATAAACTAATTTTCCCTGTTTTTCTGTTTGCACCGGAGTTTTTGACTCAGATTTTGACTCTGACGCGGACTCCGACTTTGACTCGTCACTGTCATCACTATCTAACACATGATCCACAACTTTCTTCATCAATTGAGACTGTTGATCAGTGTCAGATGATGTAAACACAACATCAATACTTTCTGGAAGTTTGACCGACGACTCTGACTCCCACTGTAAATTTGTAGCCTTTTTGACTCTTTCATCGTTAGGATGTCTAGGCAAATATCCGTTTTCCAGTGGAGGTGGACATCTGTTATAACTGACACCTTTCTTCTTACCAGATGAAGTCTTTTCAGTATCCTTTATCTTGTCACTCTTCTTCTTGTCAGCAATCTTTTCTCCAACACTAACTTCAGCTGCTTTTTCTTCAGTTATCTCATCTTCTTCCCAGACCTTCATGCTTTCAACTGTAGGATAAATCCTGTCAATCACATAGGAAGTACAAGAGTAACTTTTCAATAAACGATTAACTCTCTCCGTTTCGATTCGTTGCAACTCAAGCTTTTGTTCTAAAGCCGCACATTTTTCAATGTAATTGTTTACAACTTTTTGTTTTGTCATAAACGCTCCCTGAAGAGTCTTCATAGCAACTGCTTGTTCTTCACTAGTTTGATTGTACTGATTCATTGTCTTGTTCAGCACATCATAAGACTCCTTCAGACTGTTTAAGTTGTAAATCAACGTGCTGTTCTGCTTTTTCACAATCTCACAGTTTTCACATTTCACAGGAACTTCTTTTGCATCAACTTTTTCTTCAACTTTAAACTTAGGCACTTCCGTCATCTTTTGTCTTCTCATCACCGACACTTCTTCATCATCACTACTCACCGGTGTTTTGATCTTCTTCTTTTTCTTCTTGACTTTCTCGTCTTCGCTATCACTCTCAGCAAGCAACTTCATATCTTCTCTGTATTTTCTCGCCCAATACTCTGTATCATCATCACTATCATCTACAATCTTTGCTGTAAATGCAGTGTAAGCTGTGGTTTGATCAGGAACATAATCATCCCAAGTAAAATTTTCCCAGCTAAAACCTTCTGCAAGCTTTTCATCTTCTTGATCAATCAAACAAGCTTTTCCATTTTCTGGAATGTAATTATCCCAGGTAAATGATTGCTTCTGATTTGGATTAACCACACAAGCTCTCTTTCCTGTATCTTCAATCACATCTCTTCCGTGTGCAGTCTGAGCTTGATGTTTTTGTTGTTGAGATGATTGACCAACTTGGTGATAGATGGCTTTGCGATAGTAATCGTTGTTGTTGTTGAACGAATTTTGAGCTCCACTTGCTTCTCGGTTTGTGCACTCCCTCTTGAAGTGTCCTTTTTCCCTGCACCGAAAACAAGTGACTTTAGATTTGTCAAAACCTAAAGTAGAAACATTCGCATCACGAAGATCATCTCTCCCCGTGATTTGTTTAAACTTTTCAGCTCTCCGTAAAACACTAGCCAAACACCACTTTATATCCATCAACTCCATCTCTTCAGCATCTATCTGGTCGTAGTCTTCTTTGGTTAGCATTAGATTGCCGATACGACCTGCAACAAAACAAGTGTAAGATTCCAAAACCATTCCTAATAAAGACATTTGGTTTTTGGCAATTTCTTCAGAATAATCTTGATCATTCTCAAGATTCAATACAATGTTGCACTGTAACTTTCTCCCATTTTTAGTTGCTGAGATATTTGGATCAAACGATGGAAATGAAGTAAAACTGGTCTTGCTGCTTGATCCAGATGATGGGCTTTCAGATAAGCTCTTGGCACTCATACCAGTCACAATCTTTGGGGATGAATTCGACGATTTCTCATTTACCCCAGCTTTATAATATAGCCCGATATCTTGTTCACCATCGAAGTCTTTCATTCTAATCACTTTTCTCTGTTCCATCTCTTGAGCTTCGATCTTTTCGATGAACTTACTGAGCGTCAGATTACTAAAACCTTTCTTGTTTCTGAGCATCATCAAGTATGTGCCCCAACTCTCATATGGTAACGCATGAGCAAGTTTGTCGATCAACTCCTCATTGCTCTTTTCAATACTCAATCTTTTCATATTTGCAAGCAAGTTACAATATCGTTCAATAATCTCACGTGTACTCTCATTCTTTAACCCACGAAAGAGATCAAATTCTTTCTTTAGAAGCGACTTCTTGCTTTTAACCATCTCTTCACTTCCCCTAAACTTCGACCGCAAGGCTTTCCAAATCGAATAAGATGTTCCATTATGCTGTAAAAGAACCATGATATCTTCTTTGACTGCCTGTTGAAGAAGACTTAGCATCATTTTCTCATTTTTGTACTTCTTCCTCTCATCATCTCTAAGATCTTTGATTGGAACTGGTTCTTCATCATCGTTCAATGGTCTCACATATTTTGTTTCTACGCATTCCCAAGCGTCAAGATAATTCGCTTGCACCCAATTTTCAAACCGACCTTCCCAACCTTTATATTCTTCGATATTCATTAACTTGGGAGGTTTTTGCATCGTCCCGGTTTCATTTTCTAGCATTGTTGTTTGAATAGGGTGATTGAAGTACTTGGAGTAGCGAACGCGTTATAGAAATCCTCGTCCATTTTCAAATTTTCAAAAAAATATTTCAAACAGTCCTTAAAAGCGATCCAGAATATCAATTGTACACAAAAGTGGTCTAATTGTTCAAATAAGCGGACCGGGTGAGTCCAAATAAGTAGTGTTCAAATGAGCGGTCCAACTGTATTCCAGATAAGCGATCCAGAGATGATGCTATATGAGCGGTCCAAATATTATCCGAACGAGCGGTTCAAGAAGTGTTGTACGAGCGGTTCCTGATGGTCCAAATTAGCGGTCCACAATCAGTTGTTCGAACGAGCGGTTCTCAAAGTCCAAATAAGCGGTTCTTAATCGTATGAATGAGCGATCCAGAACACTTAATTTCGAGCGATCCAGAAAAACGAACACCACTCGGACATCATTTTGACTCACTTTTTCTTCGAATTTCAACACCAAACTTTCAAGGATTTGTCTCTGTACTAATGCGCACAATCCCTGAGATTTTCAGCAAATTTCGACCGTTGAAAATGTCTGAATCTGAAAAAGAATGAGTAGAAGATAGAAATTTTGATGATTTTCAGCTATTTCCTGTAGAACTCCTCCTCCTGAAGCTCTGATACCACTTGTAGGATCGTTTGGTGACCCGAACGAGTCAATCAGAGGTGTTTTCGTTAATTACAGGTGCGGAAAACAAGTAATCAACGTAGGAATAGCTTGCAATACACTTTAAACACTTTCTGTATTGATTTGACGGTAAATACAACCAGTTCTCGATCCGGCAGCACTTCGGTACGAGATTCAACCAAACGTTACAAATGAGATCGCTCTTCAGGTATATATAGACAACTGGAACCGCTTATTGGACATGCCCAATAAGCGGCCCATACATGATGTCACAAGAGCGATCCAGCCCATTTGCCATTCGAGCGATCCGAATATATGTTCACTCGAGCGGTCCTAAAACCTAATGGACTAAAAAGCGATCCAATATGTCTAGTTCTATACATTTTCACATTTTCTCGTATATTGTGCCCAGATCTAACATCTAAGATAATGACTCGATACAAGACGTAATCAGCAGATGTAGTGCATCAACATGAAGAAGCCTAGAGTTATAAAGAACATTCCAGTACCGAAAATGGAGCAAGACTTTCATAAAGGGTTCTTGTACTGGGTATACAGCTGTTTTTCGACTGAAGCTGTGATTACCTACAAAGCTAAAAATGAAATCAGACACATCTTTGTGTATGATCCATTATGGTTGGTGAACTGCTCAGCAAAAGATATTGAATGTTTGTTTGTCAACAAGATCGAGTTTAAAGCTGAAGATAAAGACCAGGCTATGCAGTTTCAGAGGGTTGTATCCATCTGTTTCCAGAAAGGGATTAATGCTGAAAGTCAGTGGTCATCTAAGTGGCGAGAGATTGAGAAAGAAGAAGCTAGAAAGGCTGAAAGAGAAAGGAAAGCTCGTGAAGACAAAGACAACATGCTACGGCATACTGTTGTTCAAAGAATGGCTGCTGAGGAAAAGAAGAAGGTTGACGAGAACGAATAGCTTAGGAAGCTGTTGATGAAAAAGCCTAAGCCGAGGGAAGAAAAGTTCAAGTCGCTGTGAAGAAAGCGCTGAAGACCAGACTGAAGACTCCGGCAATATCCAAGGGGGAGTTTGTTGGTGCATAATGTCTATAGCCTACGTCTAAAGTCTAGGTCATGTCGGTAGCTTGTATAGGGGTCAAATATGTCAAAAATGTAAAGTTATGATGTTTTGAAGTAATTTCGCACGAAATAGCATGCTGCTATTTCGCACGAAATTAGGTAGTGTAATTTCGCATGAACTGACAAGTGGTAATTTCATGCGAAATTAGATGCCTATAAATAGGCAGGTCATGCTTCTTATTTGGTACGAAATTAGGTGAAGTGTAACGAAGTACTGCCCAATTTTCATCGTGTAATCAAGTATAAAATCAATGAGAAGCTTGTTTTAAGTATCATACTCTGTTTCTACTCATTTCTTACACTGATTCTAGGCTGTTTGTTTGTTTCCGCCTCTCAAACAGTTCTGTGTTGACTCTGAACGACTCATTAGGTCGCAAAACGATCCTACAGGATTCGACGTTTTCGATGGACAGCGATAGCCAATCGTCTTCCGATAATGAGACACTTAAATTTTTCGTGTCCGTGTATAACGATCTTGAAGGAAGTTTGAACCGCCCAAAGAAGAAAATGGTGGATCGTGATCGGGTACATGCCAACGAAGTGTTAATAAACGATTATTTTGTGGAGAATCCGGTCTACAATGCCGAAACGTTTAGAGACCGGTTTCGTTTACCAAAAGAATTATTTTTTAATATTGTTGGAGACATTGAAGCAACTGAAGAATGGTTTCAAGAAAGTTACGACGCGAGAGGCAAACCAAGTTTCATGCCGATACAAAAATGCATATCCGCCATTCGCCAACTAGCGACAGGTAACCCTCCCGATCAATTTGATGAATACCTAGCTATGTCAAATAGAACTTCGCGTGAATGTCTGTAATTTTTTTGTAACGCGGTCATTAAATTATATGGTAAAGAGTTTTTACCTAAACCGACGAGACACGACATCTCACGTATTTATGTCGCACATGAGGCTAGATTGCATTTTCCTGGGATGCTCGGTAGCATCGGTTGTACACATATCGAGTGGAGAAATTGTCCAAGAGAGTTGCGAGGGGCGTATGTTAGGGGTGACGTCAAAAGACCAACCATCATACTTAATTAAAGCAGTGGCGTCGAATGATTTATGGTTTTGGCATTCATATTTTGGTGTTCCAGGTTCAAACAACAACATCAATGTTTTGCACACATCGCCGTTGTTCCAAACAGTAACGGATGGTACTGCACTCTTCTGTCCATTCTATGTTAATGGACGATATTACAAACGAGGCTTTCTTCTTGTGGATGGTATTTACCCATCGTGGTCTGTTTTTGTGAAAGCTCATTCGTTTCCCGTCGAGGCTAAAGATGTCGAGAGGGCTTTTGGTGTTCTAAAGGGTAGATGGGGCATTCTAAGCCGTCCGGTACGTGCGATGAATAAGAAATCAATACATAGCATAGTATATGCATGTATCATATTACACAATATGTTAATCAAACAAGACGGACGTGCAATATCTCCAAATTGGGTGCCGGATCCTCCTACACAAATTCACGTTCCCGAAAATATCCAACAACAATTGCGTGATGAAGTAACTCACTTTCGGTTGAGATACGATTTAATCGAACTAGTAGGTTCTTTAGGTTTGGAATTTCCTAATTCGGACGAGGAGTAAAGTTTCTTTATGTATGTTTTTTTAATTGTAGCCTAAAATATTGTAGTCTAAAATAATTCTAGTATGTTTAATTGAACTAGTATGTTTTAATTTAAATAAAATTTATAATTTATAATTTTAGTGTTTTATTGTTAATTATAATTAAAAAAAATAAATAAGGTTGTGAGTGATGGAAGTCAATCACAAGTGATGACCATTTCCACTAAAAAAGGTTGTGAGTGATGGAATAATGGTTGATGACATGACGGAACTTGATTGTATGTTGTGAGTGATGGAATTTTTACAAGTGATAACCACCCCTACCCCCTTATGTACTCGTACGCCTATAAGGGGGAGGGGTGGTGATCACACATCACTCACTCATCACTTACAACATCTAATCAAGTTCCGCCATGTCATCAACCATTATTCCATCACTCACAACCTTTTTTAGTGGAAATGTTCATCACTCACAACACCCAACAATAAACCCTCACATTCCCTCACAATATTCCATTATTCACGCGTGATACATTCCATGCATTATAACTTTCACGCGTTGAAAAGATGGATGGCGGTGGTGTTTTGTGATCCATCACTCGTTATAATTGTCCATCACGTACAAAATTTTTTCCACCCCGCCTGCCCTAACAACATATGGAAACATAACAATAAACACTTCCATGACATTGCTCGCTTGATTTTGTTTGGTTCCTAACAGTAGGTTTTTCTAGTGCAATTAGAGGGACGGTTAGACCCTCCAAATGGTCTAGTGTTTATATTAATAAAGGTGTCAAACGTTTGTAATCTTGCAACAATATTTTATTTATGTTGTTATATCATTATACTCCTTCGACACAATATACTTAATTTTCCAATCACTATATTACTCGATCAATAACATTTACTTTTTATACACTACACTAATCTGAAAGGGATGTGATAAATACGCCCAATATATGGATTAATATACCAATTAGTCAAACTTGGTAATGATTAAGCACTTTATTATATTATTTTATTATAAAGTCAAAAGTAATAATTATGTTTTTTATGTTATTTACTTTATTCCATTGTTTTATTTTAAGTCAAAACTAAAATGAAAAATGTAAACAAAAAATCAATAAACAAATCAAATAAATTATTATTAAACTAACAAACGGAATATAAAAGGTATAAAAAGTGAGAAAGGGGTTTTCACCAAAATTATCTCATGTGCTCCTTTACAGAACAATTAGCGAGAGAGAGTGAAATATACAGAACACTTAGAGAGGCCTAGTGTAACATCCGTCAAAATAAGCTTCCAAAATCAATAAACAAAATGAAATATGTAAACAAAAAATCAATAAACAAATCAAATAAATTATTATTAAACTAACAAACGGAATATAAAAGGTATAAAAAGTGAGAAGGGGTTTTCACCAAAATTTATCTCATGTGCTCCTTTACAGAACAATTAGAGAGAGAGTGTGTGAAATGTACAGAACATTTAGAGAGGCCTAGTGTAACATCCGTCAAAATAAGCTCCCAAAATCCGACCCGTTTTAAAAATACGAATCCTAACTTGGAACCACGGAAAATTTTCGCGAAATAAATTATCGTTGAAGGATTTATTCTTTAATCTAATTAATTAGGTTGTTTAATTAATTAAATTAATTAATATTACAATTAAAAATTTTTGTTCTTTTTGTTATTTCGTAAAATAACCTAGTTAGTTATGTTAAGTTAGTTCTTAGGAAATATAACTTAAACCAAATTAATCTAACTAAATTATTAACCTTTCAAAGTTAAGGGACATAAGTGCAAACTTTTGAAACTTATATGAAAAATAAACAAAATATAATGGTGGACCACAGGTTTCAAACCCGGCCAGCCACTGATGATTCAAAATTCGAATTGCCACCCAACTACTGTTGCCAGCGAAGTTTCCTTTTGTTTGATAAGCTGCTTTACCGGGATTTCAATCAATCTTCCGCGTTTCCGTTTTTGAATAAATCAAGAACCTAGTCATTTTTTGTAACCAGATACATCCTATATAAATTTCGGAAACTTTATAGATTTCCAAAATTCGAGCAAACCTAGACACCATTCAATTCTATGGAATACTAAACTTAATTACCCATTCCCCAGGCTTGTAAATTTTGGCGTATCATCACAATTATATGGTTTTACGCTCACAATAGAATTTCATGCTCGTTTTTCCATAATTCGAGCAAACCGCTTTATGCAAATCTTGCAAGCGATTTCTAGTCATTTGACCCAATATCAAGGGTTCATAAAAATCAATTTGGTGCATCCAATCTCTTGGCATATCACCTCCTATTGTTAACATATAATGTGACTTTCAATTCTCTACATACATTGTCTTTTTGAAAGCATAATTTTTACCCGTTCCATTGTCAAGTGAAAACCTTCACTTTGATGACTACCAAGATTTATTCAAATTGACCCATTTGATCTATCGAGTGAACTTCGTCACTTCAATGATACATCAAACATCCTTATCACACTACGACATCATTTACAAAACATACTAAACATTCTTTGTAACTAAGTAACGGAACTAATAGTTACGTACCTTTAAAGCACCCCTTTCAAACGCGTATCCCCTCCGGCTTGTCCACTTGATGATCCGGATTCCTTGCCTAAAGAGTTCAATTCACAATCATTTAGAACCCTTTTATAAGTTCTAACGCATAATTTTCCACATAAATCAAACACGCATTTTCATTCGATTTTTAACACTTTATTCCTCACTAAGGCATTTTAACAAACACCTAACGGGTTTAATTTTACACAACTAGAATCAAGTTCATAACCTGTTATTTTTGCCAATTATAATCATACATTTCGATTCCATTATGTCAAGCATGCATACTATTATCAAAATCACCTTATAGAAATCAAGTAACACCACTTTTGATAATCATGATTCTTGTGTTCTTCCTATTTTTACAAAACCCATTTAACCTGTAAATGGATTATCATGAGTTTCACAATTTGAACACATATTCAACAAGTTTTTGACTAGGGTTTAATCCTAGACATCTTTTTCCTTACTAATTTCATCTATACATCATTTAATCAAAGCTCATATTTGAATTTCATAAATCATCAAGAATTTGAGATGAAATCAAATGTTGAAATTTAGCATACCTTATGATCACTTCACCAAGATGACCACTAATTTATGCTTGGAATTTGATTTGGAACAGATTAGAGCCTTCAATTTGATCAAATGGTTGAAACTAGGGTTTGAGGGTGAGTTGGTCGCCCCCTGTGTTCTTGATCGTTCCAGACACACACAAATGTGTGTTTGGAATTAATTTTTTCTGTTTTTATTAAAACTAGTTTGATCTTTAACATCTTTGGCCCCTCATCTATTAGTTCTTCTCTATTTTAGATGTTTTTATTCAAATTTCCCATGTTACTACAAGATAGTTAACTAACTAGGTTATTTTTATTCCTAGTTAGTTTATTTCGTTTATTGCCATTTTAAATTTAAAATCACAAATTTATATTTTCGGGGTGTTACAAGTCCACCCCCCTTAAAAGGGTTTCGTCCCTGAAACCGGAATACGTACCAAATAGCGTAGGGTAGAGACGTCTCATCTCCTCTTCGGACTGCCATGTGGTATCTGAACCTTTTCTGTGCTCCCATTTGACCTTCACTTAGTCAATTTCTTTGTTCCTCAAACTTTTCACCTTACGATATAAAATCGCAATCGGCTTCACTGCGTATTTGAGACTATTATCCATCTCAATGTCGTTGTAGTGGATATAAGCTATTTCGTCGGCTAGACATTTCCGGAGATGTGATACGTGGAACGTGCTATGGATTCCACTCAATTCCTCGGGTAGTTCGAGACGATATGCGACCTTGCCAACCCGTTTGATGATTCTAAATGGCCCGATAAACCTCGGGCGTAATTTCCCCGTTTTTCTGAACCGAATAACCCCCTTCCACGGAGATACATTTAGCATAACTTTGTCACAAACTTGAAACTCAATCGGTCTCCTTCTTTTGTCCGCGTACGATTTTTATCGATCCTGAGCCGCTTTCAGATGGGCTCGGACCAAGTCAATTTTCTCATTCGTGATTAGGACTACATCTTTGTGTGCAAGCTCACGTGGACCAACCTCATCCCAACACACCGGGGTTCAGCATTTTCTACCGTAAAGCATCTCGTACGGAGCCATACCGATGCTTGCATGGTAACTGTTATTATATGAAAATTCGACCAATGGTAGATAAACATCCCAACTACCCCCAAAGTCGATAATACATGCTCGTAACATATCTTCCAACGTCTGTATTGTTCTTTCACTCTGTCAATCCGTTTGAGGATGGTACGCTATGCTAATGAACAATTTAGTTCCCATTTGCTCTTGGAATTCGCGCAAAAAGTTCGAAGCGAACCGGGTATCTCTATCAGACACGATGGATATCGGTACTCCGTGGCGTGCCACTATCTCATTGGTATATACCTCTGACATCTTTTCGGACATATAAGTCTCACGAATCGGAATGTAGTGAGCACTTTTTGTCAATCTATCCACAACTACCCATATAGCATCGAATCCACGGTTGGTTCTGGGCAGTTTGGTCAATAGATCCATTGTGATCTGCTCCCATTTCCAAACTGGGATATCCAACGGTTGCAGTTTACCATATGGCTTTTGGTGCTCTGCCTTGACTTGTGGACAGGTTCAGCATTTCTCTACATACTTTACTATATCTCTTTTCATTCCAGGCCACCAATACTTTTGCTTTAAATCATTATATACCTTGGTTGCCCCCGGATGGATAGAATAACGGGATTTATGAGCCTCGTCAAGTAGAAGCGTCTTGACTCCACACGAATTTGGGACCCATATTCTTTCGAAACGAGTCTTTAACCCGTTGTTACCATCTACCAATTCTCTCAATTGGCCAACTATTCTTTCTTTCTTCTGATTTTCTTCTTTTTTGGCTTTAATTTGAGATTTTCGGATTTATTCAAGTAGACCCGACGTCACTATTAGTTGCATCGATCGTACTCGTATTGGTGCATAGTCTACCTTTCGGCTCAACGCGTCCGCCACCACATTGGCCTTTCCGGGGTGGTAATGGATTTCGCAATCATAATCCTTCACCGTTTCCAACCATCGCCTTTGTCTCATATTTAACTCCTTCTGATCGAAGAAGTATTTTAGGCTCTTATGGTCGGTAAATATGGTGCATTTCACCCCGTATAAATAATGCCTCCATATCTTTAAGGCAAATACTACCGCCGCCAATTCGAGATCATGCGTAGGGTATTTCTTTTCATGAATCTTCAGTTGTCTCGAGGCATAGGCTATAACATTGCCTCGCTGCATCAAAACACACCCGAGCCCCGAATGTGACGTATCCGAGTAAACCACCATATCATCAACTCCGTCTGGCAATGTTAATACCGGAGCGTGAGTTAACTTCTCCTTTAGCGTTTGGAACACCTTTTCCTGTTCAACACCCCATATAAATCTTTCCTCCTTGCGAGTTAATTTAGTTAACAGCGAAGCAATCTTGGAGAAATCTTGAATGAATCTCCTGTAGTATCCCGCAAGCCCTAAGAAGCTTCTGATTTCTGAAGGATTCTTCGGAGGGCTCCATTTTGACACGGCTTCTATCTTTGACGGATCTACAAGTACTCCTTCGACACTAATGATGTGATCGAGAAATTGTACCTCTCGTAACCAGAAGGCACGCTTCAAAAATTTTGCATATAGTATTTCCCGCCTAAGTGTCTCTAACACCTCTTGTAAATGATGCGCGTGGTCTGCCTCATTTTTCGAATATACTAGAATGTCATCGATAAACACGATTACCGACTTGTCCAACATAGGTTTGTAAACCCGGTTCATAAGATCCATGAAAGTCGCGGGTGCATTCGTCAATCCGAATGACATCATGAGGAACTCGTAATGTCCATACCGCGTACGAAAGGCCGTCTTCGGCACATCTTCTTCCTTGAACTTTAACTGATGATACCCCGATCTAAGGTCAATCTTGGAAAACCAATTCGCACCTTGTAGTTGGTCGAATAAATCATCAATTCTCGGGAGCGAGTATCGATTCTTCATCGTGAGTTTGTTTAACTCCCGGTAATCGATACACATTCGCATGCTCCCGTCTTTCTTTTTCACAAACAATACCGGTGTGCCCCAAGGAGACACATTCAGCCTTATGAATCCTTTATCGAGCAAGTCTTGAATTTGCGACATTAATTCTTGCAACTCCGATGGCGCGAGCCGATACGGCGCCTTAGCTACAGGTTTCGCACCCGGAATCAATTCAATTCCGAACTCCACCTCCCGTTCAGGCGGTATTCCCGGTAAATTTTCCGGAAACACATCTGCATACTCACGTACCACCGGTACGTCTTTGATCTTTGGCGATCCCTCCTCTGGTTCGTTTGCGTATATCATGAATGCTCTACACCCGTGCCTCATAAGTTTGTGAGCCTTTAACATTGAGCATATTACGGGATTACCCCCTTTCTCGCCATAGATGGTAACGTGTTTTCCACATGGAGACGTCAGTTTTATCTCCCTGCGGAAACACACGACTTTTCGCGTGATGTCGGGATAACCAACCATCCCGACCACTACCTGGAATTCTCCCATTGACATCGGGATCAAGTCTATTGAGTATCCTTCACCATCGATACTCATCTTACAATCTTGACACACGTCACACACGATAAAACTTTTGTTGTCACATATTTCTACTTCTAAAGGCATAGGTAATTTCGTTAATACAAATGAAGGATGTCGAATAAATCCATGTGAAATAAAGGATTTATTCGCACCGATATTAAATAACACATGTGAGGGAATTGAATTTATGGCGAATATACCTGAGACCACATCGGGTTCCATCTTTGCCTCGGTCGCGGTTAACTGGAAGGATCTGGCCTTTGCCTTTGGAGTTTTTGCTTGCGAATCCTTGCCATCCTTCTTTCCGACAAATTCCGGGCATTCTGATTTCTTATGACCCGGTTGGTAGCATTTATAACAAACCGAAACTTTTCCTGGGCATAGTGTAGCCGTATGCCCTGTCTACCCGCATATAGGACACGGTTTATCTTTGAACCGGCACTCACCCTTGTGCCCTTTATCGCAGACCTTACAACTCGGTGACCCGCCTTTCGCTTCCTGTTTCTTAGACGACTCCGTGGTTCGTGCTTTCTTTGTAGGGCTTGGATTAACAATATGTGCCTCCGTTTACCTCGCTTGACTTGCTTTTTCAGCTCTATCTCTCTTTAACGAGCAGTGTTTATGATCTCGGTGACAGTTTCATATTTCGAGGGAGTCATGAACTCCCGATATTTGGCACTCAGCATATTGTAGTAGTAATATACTTTCTGCTCTTCGGACGTCACTAACTCGTCACAAAATCTCAATTTGTCGAGAAAGATACCCGTGATCTTATCAATAGATTCACCCTTTTGCCTTAGCTGAATAAATTCTTCCTTGATTCTGTTGATGACTGCCTTGGGACTGTGGTGGTTAAGGAATGGTGCCTTAAACTCGTCCCATGTCATCGCCCTTGCCGCTTCATTCCCAATCTCCTTTTTCTTATTATCACCAACCTTTTGCTTGGCCTCTTAAGTGACCCGTACCGTAAGCTACGAAGTGTCACGGCCCCAGCCCCGGTTTGACCCGGTCAGGAGCCGCGGGACAGGAACCCGTGGTATTCAATTGATGCGACAGCGGAAGATTTTAACAAGATATTTTAAAACTTGAAATGCCCGATTATTTTATTTCATAATTCGGGATAAACCCCATAATTTACAATAGAGGAATTTTACTAGGAAATTCCCTGATTTATTAAAACAAATTTATTCATTTTAACTGAGCCACCTCTTTAAGCTTGTTAGTGCTCCGTAGCACATTTTCCTTGATTTACAACATGTCGCCTGAAACATGTTTTAAAAATATTTTTGTCAGCGGGGAAATACTGGTGAATCATTCATTTTGATAAAATGACACATAGTTATAAATTACAGCATAAGAGCAATTACGATTGTTTTGGTCAAAAATTACCGAAGCAATTAAGTGATCAAATTAGTTAAGTGAGGTAGTGTGCTAAAAAATGTGTTGAAAATATGTTGGTTAAGTTGTTTAGAAAAACAGTATTCAGAATACGGCTCAGGATATTGAGCTGTATTTACGATCAAACAATGAGCAAAAAGTAAAGGGGTTGACACGAGATGTACGAGGAAAGCCCTTGATCAATCTAGATCGCCGGCATAAAACCTCGGGAGCTGACAATCGCAGCTGCCTTGTTCTTCTATTGCTTCAAATATCAGGATACAGTGCAGGATGTGGTGCGGATCAACTAAGTGTTACAATGAAATTTGAATACAAGTGTTTGTGTGTAGTGGTTGCTAGCAGCTAGAGAGCAAAAGTGTACGGAAGTGTTGGTGAAAAAAGTGTGTGCCTTAAACTGATCCGACACATCTATTTATAGTAAAGATAAACCAACAAACTATCCTAAACTTGCGGGATCCACCGGATATTCCCTCATTGAACGTTGTAGACCTGGTCTTTCGGGCTCAACGTCTCTTCTTCAACAAATTCGTCCGAGTCTTGAGGAGAAGAAGTCCTTTCGACCGTTGGTAAGTCTTAGTCTTCAACCTGCACGTGGTTAATTAACAAATCTCAGGATATTACCCAAGATGTCAGTAATATCCTCTTCCAGCATCCTGGTCACAAGCGAACAAACAAAGGCAGGATATTGGTCAGGATATGTATGCTTAGAAAATGACCCATAACAATTGTCCCCAAATATATCTGTTGGTGTACCAATCCAACGGATATATTTCGAAAATCTTATCTCGCAAACTGAGGCATTTATAATGAAATGACGTTTGAGGTGACCTTGTGCAACTTCCCACACTTCTTTTACACTTCACCCCCTATATACAGCCTATAATTAGCTGAGATATCTCTCATTATTATCATCCTTCTCTAAGCAATTTTCAGGTATCCGTCCTCTCGCTCATCTTCTACTTTCTTTGAATTCCTTATTATTTGCTTGATATTCCTCATGGCATCGCGAGCAAGATCTCGCCCGAACGATCCGATCCCAACCCTCGTGAGCCAAAATCTCATCCGAGAACCAGAAAAAGAGATCTGCTTTTTAACAATGCCGATATCGCCGCTTTGAAGAACTCCGGCGCTTTTCCCACCGGAACTGTCATTCGCCCCTTCGATCGGGAAGTCCGATCAGACGCGTTATCGAATGAGTGGGTTTGCTTCTTTGCCTACCCCTTTTCTTTAGGACTCCGGTATCCATTTCCACCCTTTATTTCTCGTTTCTTCGAGCTCACCGGTCTCAGTTACGCCCAAACCATGCCAATGGTCTGGCGGATTTTGATGGTGCTTGACCAAATCAAATCTCGTCATTGCCCTAACTTGTGCATTGAAGACCTTCCCATAGCATACCGATTGAGATCCCATGGAAATAGTCGTTTTCTCTTGTTTTCCACTTCCAAAAATCCCTTAATACTTAAAGCCACCAAGAACGAAGATCAGTGGCAACGAAAGTTCTTTTTCGTAAAGAGGGACTCCATCGACGGGGGTCTTGACCTGCCAGTTAGTTGGCTAACCAAGGGTAGGATCTAGGGTTTTAGGAGCACCCCAAATATATTCTTAACTGTATTCTGACTGATATCCTAATTTTCATGCAGCGAATTTCAGAGACCTAGCACCCCCAAGTGCAGAATCACAATCCAGGATCAAAGAGATTTACCGTCTTCCTGCCTCCGAAAGAACCTTCTCCCTGTCTCTCACAAGCTCAAGTCAGAAATCCAGTTCAGAAATGTCCGGTAAGTATAGATGAGCAATTTGACTATAAGATATAAATGACATAAATTAAACATTTCTCCCTTGACACAGTGCCGGTCATCAACCTCGAAGGCTTCCAGCTTGATGAGTTGGACAGTTATTCTAGCCTTGCACCCATCAAACAAGAAATTAACCCAAAGCCAACCAACACTCCAAAGCCCAGCAGTTCAAAGACCACCACCGCTCCCAAAGCTCCTCCAGCGTCCAGGACCCGGGCCTCCAGCTCCCGGAAGAGGAAGGAAGCAGATCATCCTCCTATTCCCCATGTATTCCCATATGAGGATCACGGGTTCACGGACTCCAGCAAATTCATGACAGGTTTCCTCAATCAGGTTAGTATTCCGGCTTATATCCTGCATCATATGCTAATTATAAATGTTAGTTTAGGCTGACACCTATTTACCTACCTTACAGGGCCACGAACGCCTGGTATTTCTTTACGAGGACGCATGTGGCTCGAACGTCATGTTGGAGAGCCAACTGAAGAAGGCTGAGGCTACTATCGCTGACCAAGCAGCAATCGCCACCGCCAAATCGGAGCATTATGAAGCCAAATACAAGGCCATGACTCAAGACCATCAGTCCACCGTCCAGAAGATCACCCAAGAAGCTCAAGCCAAGTACGACGCAGCCCAGGTTCAACATGAGCAGGATATGGCCTCATACCGGGAGAGCCTTAAGAATTCAGTTGTCATCTCCCTCCTCCAGGCCAGGCTAAAAATGGCATACGAGGCCAAGGCTTTGGGCTTTGAATGCCCTTCCTGGAACGTCAAGGTCTGGGAGATGAAATTGAAGGATCTTGGTGGCAACCCGGTGGAGCCCTCCTCAAAGCCTGCTGCAGAGGAACCCACTAAGGTGACCGAGAAGGTAGGTGGTGCTGGTGCTACAAAGGATGCTGGTGGGGATGCTGCTGATAAGGCTGGGATGAATGCTGGAGGAGATGCTGCCGGAGAGGACATGATGGAAGAGGGAGCTGCCCCTTGAAAGCAGCGAAGTGGGCGATGATGGATGTTTATGCCTAGGCCGGAGCCCACTTTTTAAATTTGATGGTTGTGTTTGTCTGAACAATTTACTTTTCCTGCTTTTGAACAATTTACATTTCCTGCACTAGAACAATGGGATGACCCAAGGTGGATGGGTCCTTGGTTTTAGGACGAAGCCTTTGGTCATCGATTAGTATAAATTGTTTTGAACGTGATAACGATTGTAGGTGGTCAGGTCCTGTTTTGAAATACATCCTACAACCGTTACACATATATGATAAAAACTAATCGTGCTTTTGGCGGATGGGCCTCGGTTTGAGGTGAAACCAAAAGCACAACTTTTGACTCGTTAATAACATAACTATCTTTTGACTTATTTTTTGTTACCTTGCATTACTTAGCGTAACTCTTAGTTTTGCAAAAAAAATTCCATATTGTTATCTTACAATATATCCTGATCAGTATCCTCAGCAATATACTGTAAACTTTTTATTAGATAGAACTTACAAACTTCAGCTTCGCAGAAAGTTTTTGATTAATAACCACTTTTAAATGATCAAAATCCCAAACTATTATTAGTTTCAAACATCCTAATCAAATATTCTGAAAAAGACTTTGAGAATATATCAGGATATTTGTCCTTTTTATAAAGCATAATGTCACTAAAAACTTAAACGATGTTTACAAAGGAAAGATCATACCAGAGATAGGATATAAACCTATTATCAAACTTCAATCCCTTTGCCATTCTTCCCATAAAGATGTCCCCTGTGCAAGGTACTTAGTGCATTAGTTCCAAATCCCATCTTTTTAGCTTTTGCACCACCACCTTAATGGGAATGTCCCCTGTGTACAATGCCTTCAAATACATTGTTTAAGCAATTTTTTTATGTCCAAGGGCAAAACCCAAAGGTGTACTGGAGATAAATCCCTTATATCCTGGGGAAAATCCCAAATTTTCATGCGCTACAGGCGGGAGTGTATAAACTCCAAGACTTAGAAAGGTGAAAACCTTTAAACCTTAGAGAGTATGAAAATACCCTTTCGTGAGAGAGGGTGATCAATCCTCATATACCTTTAGGATTCAGGATATAGCCAACAGTGACGAAATTGTCAGCCACTTTTACATGGACTGGTCCCGCCACCTTGAACTATCCCTGAATAACTTGCGCTCCAGGCGGGGTGTTTAAACCCAATTCGGAAGAAAGGTGAATACCTTTAAACCTGTGAAGGGATCAGTATCCCTTAAACGTGAGAGAGGGGGCCAATCCTCTAATCTTTCGAGTTATCCTGAGCACATATCCTGGAGCTACATCCTGAAACATATCTTGCAAAACAATTGTAAACTAAGGTGGGTGTTAGCTTGGCTAACACCCCTCCGATGCTTAAGTCAGTATTGGGTTACAAAGAATAAATTAAACCAAACGTATTTAAAAAAGGTAGAATTCATACCATCCTGATTTAGAAATTAAATTCTCAACTCACTTGAAATAGAGCTTGAGGTGTATAGCATTCCAGGACCTTGGTAGCATATCCCCCTCCATATTCTTGAGTCTGTACGCTCCTTTTCCTGCTTCTGATTCAACCTCGTATGGTCCTTCCCATTTTGGGGCTAGCTTGCCATCGGCAGGATTAGTAGTATTCTGAAAAGCCTTTCTTAGCACCCAATCTCCAACCTTAAACCTTCTGGTCCTAATATTCTTGTTATATGCCCTGGATATTCTCTGTTGATATGCTGCCATCCTTAGCCTTGCCGCATCTCTTTTTTCATCTATAGTGTCTAAATCTTGACACAAGGCTTCAGGATTCTGCTCAGGATCACTTAGGGTAGATCTTATAGTGGGCATTGTCATTTCTGTCGGGATTACTGCCTCTGCTCCAAATACTAAGGAAAATGGAGTTTGCCCAGTAGCATTCTTCACAGTTGTCCTGTCAGCCCATAGGACAAATGGTAATTCTTCTGCCCATCTTCCCTTCTTAGCCCCAAGTCTCTTTTTCAAATTATTGACAATTATCTTGTTTGAGGATTCTGCCTGCCCATTCGCTTGAGGGTGTACTGGAGTGGACGTTATCATTTTAATCCCCCAACTCTTGCAGAAATCAGTGGTCCTCTTACTTATAAACTGGGACCCATTATCACAGATGATTTCAGCTGGTACCCCAAACCTGGTCAGGATATTCCTTTTTATGAAGGATACTACTTCTTGGTCTCTAACTTGAACAAACGCTTCAGCTTCAACCCATTTAGAGAAATAATCTGTCATAGCTAGCATAAAGACTTTTCCTCCCGGGGCCTTTGGTAATTTTCCTACTATATCCATGCCCCATTTCATAAATGGCCAAGGGGAAACAATAGGATATAACGGTTCAGCGGGCTGATGCATTATGTTACTATGTCTTTGACATGCATCACATCTTCGAGCATACTCTGCGGCATCTTTTCTCATTGTTGGCCAATAATACCCTGTCCTTAATACTTTCGAAAATAATGACCTGCCCCCAGTATGGTTACCACAATCCCCTTCATGTATATCCCGAAGTACTTCTTTGGCTTCAGTATCCTCCAAGCATCTCAAGTATGGTCCTGCAAGAGATTTCTTATATAAAATATTATTTATAATAGTGAATCATGATACCTTCATCCTAAATGCCTTAAGATTTTCATCTTCGGGGATATGTCCTTCCTTGAGATATCTCATAATTGGAGTTGTCCAGGATTTAGGATCCTCTTCAGGATACACCACTCCAGGATTTTGAATACTCGCTACTTCCTTATGCTGAGGATCCGTTGCAGGATACAGGATATGTAATATCGGTATCGGGGTCCCTTCTGGTATCCTGATGATGATCCCAAGTTTGCCAATGCGTCTGCTTCGGCGTTATCCTCTCTTGGTACCTGTTCAAGTGTAAAAATATCGAAATATCCTGCTAATTTTTTAAGAATACCGAGGTATTCGATTAGTTTCTCACCCTTGACTGCATAGGATCCATTAAAATGATTAGTAATTAACAAGGAATCAACATATACTTGCAAATTCTTGATATTCATATTCTTAGCCAATTCTAATCCTGCAATTAAAGCTTCATATTCTGCCTCATTGTTAGTAGCAGGGAATTCACATCTAACACCCTGGGGTATTATGTCCCCCTATGGTGATTTTAGTAGTATACCTAAACCTACACCCCTTACATTAGATGCACCATCAGTATATAATGTCCAGGATTCTAAGTTCTCTCCTAGTTGTTGCACTTCTAGGTCTACTTCATTTTGAATATCACTACTGAAATCAGCCACAAAGTCTGCTAGAGCCTGAGACTTTATTGCATTTCTAGGTTCAAATATTAAATCATAGGCACTTAATTTTACCGACCACTTAGCCATTCTACCCGACATCTCCGGTTTCCTAAGCACATTCTTAACAGGATAATTAGTTTTAACATGAATCCTATGTGTTTCAAAATAATGTCTAAGCTTTGTTGATGCCATTACTAGAGCCAATATTAGTTTTTCTAGGTGAGAATATCTAGTTTCAGCATTTAACAAACTTTTGCTAACATAATAAACAGGATACTGCTGACCTTCATGATCCTTTACGAGTACTGCACTTACTGCATTCCCTGATACTGCAAGATACAGGGATAATGGTTCGCCATCTTCAGGTTTCATCAATAGAGGCGCGGTTGAGAGATACTGCTTCAAATCCTGTAGGGCTGTTTCATGCTTCTCGCCCCATTCAAATTTCTTATTCTTTCTCAGGATATCATAGAATTCTTTACATTTTTCTGAGGATCTTGAAATAAACCTATTCAAGGCTGCCACTCGTCCCGTTAGCCGTTGAACATCCTTCATATTCGAGGGTGACTTTATATTCAAGATAGCTTTAATCTGCTCCGGGCTCGCCTCTATCCCTCTTTTTGTCACCACGTATCCAAGAAACTTTCCTGCCCCCACTCCGAAATGGCATTTAGCAGGATTCAGCTTCATGTTGTATTGATCCAGGATATCAAACGCTCCCTTGATATCCTGGAGGTGATCCTCAGCCTTTTTAGATTTCACCACCATATCATCGATATACACTTCCATGGTGTCCCCCAGTTTGTCTTTGAACATCATGTTCACCAATCTCTGGTACGTGGCACCTGCATTTTTTAAACCAAAGGGCATAGCAGTATAACAGTAAATACATGTTGGTGTCATGAAAGCAATATCCTCCTAGTCTGAAGGTTCCATTTGAATCTGCTGGAATCCTGAGGATGCATCCATGAAGGTTAACATTTCATGGCCGGCAGTGGCATCCACCATCGAGTCTATATGAGGCAGAGGGAATGGGTCTTTTGGACAAGCTTTGTTCAGGTCTGAGTAGTCTACACAAACTCTCCACTTCCCATTCTTCTTTTGAACCACTACCACATTTGCTAGCCATCTAGGGAATTTGACTTCTCTAATCATTCTAGACTTCAATAATCTTTCAACTTCCTCTTGGATAATTGCATTCCGTTCAGGGGCGAATTTCCTTCTCTTTTGTTGTATAGGCTTGTATGACCTGCCAATTCCAAGCTTGTGAGTAATAATATCTTTTGATATACCTGTCATATCCTCATGCTTCCATGCAAATGTAGACATCCTGGATTTCAGAAAGTTAGTTAATTGTTCTTCAATATCCTGAGGGATATTGGTTCCTACGAGCACCGAGATATCAGGATTATCCTGGTCAAGGATAACTTTCTTCACATCCTGCTCCGACGTCTCCACGATATCCTGGGCCCGTATCTTTAATTGCTATGATGGACTTGGTTTGGCCGAGGATTTCATTGAGGATGAGTAACATTCTTTCGCTTCTTGCTGATCACTATCGATTTTGACAACCCCCCAAGGGGTAGGAATCTTAATGCATTGGTGGTATGTTGATGGAACGTCCTTCATATCATGAATCCACGGTCTTCCGAGGATGATGTTATAGCAGGATAGAGAATCCATCACACAGAAACGTTGCATCTTGTTGAATCCTTCGACATATACGGGCAGCTTTATCTCTCCCACTGTGTTCCTAGCTTCTCCACTGAAACCAACGAGCACAGTAGACTTCGAAGTGATATCCATCGGAGACACATTCATTCTCTTCAGAGTCTCCAGTTGGATTATGTTGATGGAACTGCCATTGTCAACCAATATCCTGCGTACAAAATGGTTAGCCACATATAAGGTTATTACCAGAGCATTATGGTGAGGATCCTGCACAGTATCCCTGTCATCAGCGTCAAACGTGATCATTTTGTCGGTTGTGAGGGTAGTCATCTTGACAGGTTTGTCTCCCCTCTCAGCCTTAGCTTCTTTTGCATGTCTCTTCGCCGCCGAATACGAAGTCCCACAAATATCTGATCCTCCCGAAATAAAGTTGATTATCTTGGCATCCGGGGGAGGTGAGGCTACTCGTTCAGGATCCTTTTCAGTATCCTGTCCTTTATTCTTTTTTCTTCCCAAGAGATCTTTTAGATATCCTTTGCTCAGAAGATAACTTATTTCCTTCCTCAAAGCAACGCAATCCTCCGTAATATGTCCGAAATCCTCATGGAAGGCACACCATTTGGATTTATCCTTCCAATCAGCTTTTTGTTGATTCTTCCGAGGCCACCTGGCTTTATCTCCCAGACCCTGCATAGCATACATTAGTTCAGGTATATTAACAGAAAAACAATATTCAGATAACTCAGGATATTCTTCAGGATCCTCGTCTTCAACAGCATTCACTCTCTTGTTGTCATTTCTACCATATGGCTTGGAGCGATATGGCTTATATGAGGATTCTGATTTCCTGTTAGTCGATTCGTATGTTGAGGATGCATTCATCTTTTCTTGCATTTTCTTGTCATCCTCCAATCGAATATATCTCAGAGCCCTGTTACGAGCTTCGTCAAGATTCCTGCAGGGATTCATTACAAGATCCTGATAAAACTGAGAGTCCTTTTGCAAACCCATCTTAAAGGCTTGCACAGCTGTTGCAACATCAAGATGTGGGATATCCAAGGATTCTCGACTGAATTTGTTCACATAATCCCTCAAGGATTCCTGAGGTCCTTGAGTTATCCTGTAAAGATCACTGGTTAGTTTTTTCAAACTCCGACTGCAAGAAAATTGACTATTAAATAAATTGACTAAGTGGGCAAATGATGTAATCGAATGCGGAGGAACATTTAACAGCCATTTCAAGGCTGATCCTGTTAGAGTAGAACCGAAACCCTTGCACAGGCAAGCTTCCTTGAGATCTGGAGGGATAGGGTTGATCTCCATCGTTTCCCTATACTGGGCAATATGCTCTTCAGGATCCGTGGTTCCGTCGTAAAGCTTCATGTTCGGAGTCTGAAATCTTTTTGGGATTTCAGCATCACATATAGGATGCACAAACCGAGATATCCTGTGGCTATCCTGGGATACTTCAGGAATTGGCTGCACCACCCCAGGTACACTGGATATCATATCCTTTAATTTCTGAAGCTCCCTGGATAATTCTGACGTTACAGTTGTATCCTGCAAAGATCCAACACTGTTAGTGGTAATAGCATTATTATTATTAGATACGTTACCGGTCGGAGGATTCTGCCCATATCCCGAAACATATCCCGAGCTCCTCACGGTAGACATCCTAACCGAGGAGGGTATCTCAGGAGTAGGATTCTGAGGGAGGCTGGGCACAATATTCCCCCTATTATCCTCAGTATACACGGCTGAACTAAAGTTCAAAGCTCTGGGCTGTAATGGAGTGACGATATCCTCAGCAGGTCTGCTCGAGTCGGACTTCATGAGTTGTATCTCCCTCAACAGCATCTGGTTTGTTTCTTGTTGCTGCCTCATTTATTCCTGCACACTCCCAAATAAGGTTAGGATTTCATCATTAGAAGCCAAAATCGGAGCAGATCCCTGAACAGTCCGGGTAGGGATAACGTCCTGAGGTTGCGAAGAAGATTGCATCCTTGGAGGAGGTGGTGGAAGCACTGGACCAGTAGTAGCAGAAGTCATAGCAGACACAGTAGAGGAACTCATGTTTGATCTTGAGGCCATTATGGACAATGTGGCAAAAAGTTTTGAAAACAGAAAACCAAGTAACGATTTTGCAAAAGTTTTTAGTAGAAATAGCACCACTTGCCCCACGGTGGGCGCCAAATTGTTTTGGTCAAAAATTACCGAAGCAATTAAGTGATCAAATTAGTTAAGTGAGGTAGTGTGCTAAAAAATGTGTTGAAAATATGTTGGTTAAGTTGTTTAGAAAAACAGTATTCAGAATACGGCTCAGGATATTGAGCTGTATTTACGATCAAACAATGAGCAAAAAGTAAAGGGGTTGACACGAGATGTACGAGGAAAGCCCTTGATCAATCTAGATCGCCGGCATAAAACCTCGGGAGCTGACAATCGCAGCTACCTTATTCTTCTATTGCTTCAAATATCAGGATACAGTGCAGGATGTGGTGCGGATCAACTAAGTGTTACAATGAAATTTGAATACAAGTGTTTGTGTGTAGTGGTTGCTAGCAGCTAGAGAGCAAAAGTGTACGGAAGTGTTGGTGAAAACAGTGTGTGCCTTAAACTGATCCGCCACATCTATTTATAGTAAAGATAAACCAACAAACTATCCTAAACTTGCGGGATCCACCGGATATTCCCTCATTGAACGTTGTAGACCTGGTCTTTCGGGCTCAACGTCTCTTCTTCAACAAATTCGTCCGAGTCTTGAGGAGAAGAAGTCCTTTCGACCGTTGGTAAGTCTTAGTCTTCAACCTGCACGTGGCTAATTAACAAATCTCAGAATATTACCCAAGATGTCAGTAATATCCTCTTCCAGCATCCTGGTCACAAGCGAACAAACAAAGGCAGGATATTGGTCAGGATATGTATTCTTAGAAAATGACCCATAACAACGATAGCTTCTATCTTATTTTTATCTGGCGCCGTGTCACCTGGTGACGATGCTCATACCACTATTGGGTCTTTCCCCAAGTAGTGACGCTTATCACTGTTAGAATTTATTAGCCTAACCGTGAGAAATTAGTAATGTGCACAATACCCCACTAGCCAGTGATTTAAGATAACCACAACTTAATCCCTATAATAATAACTTTTGAAAATATATGGAGTATTGTAAAATATGATTGATAAAAAGAGAATGACTCACGTTGCAGATTTATACGGGCAGAGTTTAGCCTACTGATAAGCCTGATAACCTAATTTAAACAACAATGCATATGAACTAGGTCAGTAACTAATACAGCATTTACGATAACTCACGAGATTAAACCCTCACGACGAATGACAAAGTGCAATACCTAAACATCCATCGAAGTCACGACGAATGACAAAGTATAAACCCCATTTGAGCAGCACTTAAACATTCATCGGATAGTTTTAATCAATCGGACATTGAATCGTATTAGCGATCGAGTTAATACCTGGGATCGTAGCAGTACCTCGCTATGTGAAATTATGATTTCTAGCAGTGAGAATTCGTTTTGATTGAAAGTTTTTGGAACCATAATGAAGCCCCATGCACAGGCTATTTATAGCCTGAATTTGGGTTTTACGCGGCCCGCGTGGCCGCCTAGTCTACGTATAGGTTGCATGGGTCACGAGTATGGTCACCAGGTGGTCAACACGTGGTCCCGGATGCTTATCCGGTCAAGCTTTAAGTTGACGCGGCCCGCATAAGGATATGCTTGACCTTTACGCAGCCCGCCTGAGAAGCAAAAACTTTGTTTTCTTGGTTTTTCATGCACAGTAAGGTTTCAGGAGTCCGGGTTTTCATTTATGGGTTGTTTAGGGACGTTTTTGAAGGTCCTTACATCCTTCCCACCTTAATTAAAATCTCGTCCTCGAGATTTATTGAAATAAGTGAGGATATTTTCGCTTTATTTCTGATTCCAGCTCCCAGGTGTATTCGGGTCTTCTTTTTGAATCCCACTTGACTTTGACTAGCACGAGTCGTTTGTGTTTGAGAAACTAGATCTTTCTGTCCTCTATCGGCAGTGGTTTCTCCACGAATTTCAGCTTTTCATTTACCTCTACATCTTGAAGAGATACTACCAGGGATCGTCAGATAGACATTTCTTGAGGTTGGATACATGAAACACATCATGTACTCCTGCTAACTCTTCTGGTAGTTGTAAACGATAAGCAACTAGTCCTATTCGTTGAATTACTGGGAATGGTCCTATGTACCTTGGCTTAGTTTTCCTTTCTTACCGAACCGTACTACTCCTTTCCAAGGAGAAACTTTCAAGAGTACCTTGTCTCTAACTTGAAACTCTAGTGGCTTGTGTCGATTGTCAGCATAACTCTTTTGACGATCTCGAGCCGTCTTTAGTCTTTCCTTGATTTGAGTTATCTTGTCGGTAGTCTCTTGCACAATTTCAGGACCTGATAATTGACTTTCTCCTATTTCTGCCCAACAAGCTGGAGTTCTGCATTTTCTCCCATACAGTGCTTCGAACGGGGCAGCTTCGATGCTTGCATGATAACTATTATTATAGGAGAATTCGATTAAGGGTAGGTGATCATCCCAGTTTCCACTGAAATCTATCACACATGCCCAGAGCATGTCTTCCAAAGTTTGTATCGTCCTTTCACTTTGTCCGTCTGTTTGTGGATGATATGCAGTACTTAAATTTAGTTGGGTTCCCATTGTTTCCTGGAAACTAGTCCAGAAATGGGAAGTGAAATGACTATCTCTATCTTATACAATGGAGAGTGGAACTCCATATAAGGATACTACTTCGTCTACATACAACTTGGCTAACCTTTCCATACTAAAGGTTTCTTTCATGGGTAGAAAATGAGCTGATTTGGTTAATCGATCCACAATTACCCAAATCGTGTCATTACCTTTTCTGGTTTTGGGTAACTTTGTAACAAAGTCCATTGTTATGAGCTCCCATTTCCATATAGGCATTTCTAATTGTTGTAGTAGTCCCGAAGGTTTCTGAAGTTCTGCCTTTCCTTGCGAACAAGTAAGACACTTACATACATATTTAGCTATATCCTTTTTCATTCCTATCCACCAGAAATTATTTCTTAAACCTTGATACATCTTATTATTTCCTGGATGTATGGTATATCTAGATTTATGAGCTTCCTCTAAAATCTTATCTCTTAATTCTCCTTGCTTAGGTACCCAAATTCTTTTCTTATGGAATCTCCAAATTCCATCATTTCCTTGCTCTAACTCTTTTATTCGTCCTTCATTCCTTCAGCATCGTCTTCGACTGCTGTTTCTTGAACATTCTTTAATTGTTCCATTAAATCCAATTGCAGATTTAATCTAAGAGCACGAACTCGTCGTTGTTTCTCATCATACTTACGACTTAAAGCATCTGCAACTACGTTTGCTTTTCCTTCGTGATATTGGATATTACAGTCGTAGTCACTTAGGAATTCCATCCACCTTCTTTGCCTCATGTTTAATTCTTTTTGCCCAAATATGTACCTTAAACTCTTGTGATCCGTATAGATAGTAAACTTACTTCCATATAGATAATGTCTCCAAATCTTAAGGGCAAAAATTATGGCTCCTAACTCTAGGTTATGAGTTGTATAGTTTTCCTCGTGCTTTTTCAATTGTCTTGAGGCATACGCAATTACCTTTTTGTGTTGCATTAGCACACATCCTAATCCTAGCTTTGAAGCATCACTGTATACTTCAAAATCTTCCGTTCCTTCTGGCAAGACTAGAATTGGAGCATTTGTTAACTTTTGCTTTAAAATCCTAAAAGCCTCTTCTTGCCTAGGTCCCCATTCAAACTTAACTACTTTACAGGTTAATTTAGTTAATGGCACGGCTATCTTAGAAAAATCTTTAATGAATCGCCTATAATAACCTGCTAACCCTAGAAAGCTTCTAATTTCCGTAGCCGATTGCGGGACCTTCCATTTGGTGATGGCTTCTATTTTGGAGGGATCTACGTGAATACCTTCGTGATTCACCATGTGCCCTAGAAATTGTACCTCCTGGAGCCAGAATTCACACTTTGAGAATTTGGCGTAAAGCTTCTCTTTTCTTAACAAAGTTAAGAGTACATGCAAGTGCTGACAGTGTTCATTCTGACTTTTGGAATAAATAAGTATATCGTCGATGAAGACAATTACAAATTTATCCAAATACGGTTTACAGATCCAATTCATCATGTCCATGAATGCCGCAGGTGCATTCGTTAGTCCGAATGGCATGACTGTAAACTCATAATGACCATACCTAGTTCTGAAAGCAGTCTTAGGTATGTCTTCCTCTTGTACCTTTAACTGATGATATCCGAAGCGTAAATCTATCTTAGAAAAATATCTAGCTCCTTGAAGCTGATAAAAAAGATCATCAATTCTAGGTAATGGGTATCGATTCTTAATTGTAACCTTATTCAGCTCCCTATAATCGATACACATTCGCATCGATCCATCTTTCTTTTTCACAAACAATACCGGAGCTCCCCACGGGGATGAACTAGGTTGTATGAATCATTTACTTAGCAATTCATCTAACTGCTTTTTCAATTCTAGCATTTCAGTGGGTGCTAATTGGTAAGGTGCTTTGGCTTTCAGTGTAGTTCCAGGAATTAGATGAATCCTAAATTCTACTTCCCTGTCGGGTGGTAATCCAGGTAGTTCTTCTGGGAATACGTCGGGGTATTCTGAGACTATTGGGATTTCCTTAAGTTCCTTACTTTTCATGTTAATGATTACTGAAATCATATACACTATTTCTTGTTTTCTTGAATAACTCGCAAACTTCATTACTGAAATGAATTTCAGTGGCTTTCGTGGTTTATCTCCTGTAATTGAAATTACTTCTCCTGTAGGTGTATATATTTCTATGGCATTTTTATCCCAGAGAATTCGAGCATGGTTGGCTACTAACCAATCCATTCCTAACACTACATCGAATCCAGCTAAATTCATAGGTAACAGATTTGCAGAAAATTTATGACCTAAGAGTTCTATCTTTTCTTCTCGTAAAACCTTATTTATGTTAACAGAATTCCCATCTGCTGTTTTGACTGTATGAATCTGCCTAAGGTTGGTTAAGGGTAGATTAAGAGCTTGGCAGAATGAAGTATTTATAAAACTTTGGTTTGCCCCAGAGTCAAATAATACTTTTGCATAAACGCTGTGAACTAGGAACGTACCAGCTATTACGTCAGGAATTAGTTCGGCTTCCTAAGTAGTCAATTGAAAGGCTCTTACGTTTTTCTTGTTAGTTCCGTCTGCAGGTTTGGCTTTATTGTCAGCTGGTTTAACCAATTTTGGGCAGTCTGGCCTAAAATGTCCAGCTTCTCCACAATTATAGCAGACCGGGGCTTTCTTCTTCCTACAATCTTCTTCTTGATGCCCTAGAATTTTACAGAAATTGCAATACCCCTTGCATCTTCCAAAATGCTTTCTTTTACAGGCATTGCAAAATGGAACAGTGGAAGATTGCCCAGTTCCCTTTTTCCGGAAATTACTACGGTTACCCGTACGGAATCCTTGGGTAATCTTTTGGGCTACTTCCTTTTACCGGTTTTCTTCACTTGTGCGCACCAGTTCGTCAGTTAGGGTATTAGCTAATTCTACCGCATCGTCAATAGTGCAAGGTCTTGCAGCTTTAACGATATTACGGATTTCGCCAATCAATCCCCAAATATAGCGGGAAATAAGCACCGGTTCTGGCAAAGCCAGGGTTGGTACCACTCTCGCATACTCGAAGAATGTCGAAGTATACCCTCGACAATCTACACCCATCATCCGATGGTTCAGGAACTTATTTGCCATTTGTTCCTTTTCATATTCGGGACAGATTTTCTTTCCATTAGCTGCTTAAATTCTTCCCAATTCATGGCATAGGCCACATTTCTTCCTTTGGCTTGAAGTACCGTATTCCACCATTCTAGTGCCCCTTCTTTAAAAAGATGTGACGCATACATGAGCTTGTCTTCCTCAGCACATTTACTTATCATAATTACTGCTTCGGTTTTCTCCAACCAACGCAGTGCCGCAGTCGCCCCTTCATTGCCTGCAAATTCAGCTGGTTTACAAGCAAGAAATTCTTTGTAAGTGCAACCAGGCGTTGCAGCTTTCATTTTCGTAGGGAGTGGGGCCTGCCGTGGATCATTATCGTGCTTAGTATGGTTGCCGCCTCCGTTTATGCTATTACTGAAGTTATCTTCTTGAGTACGTTTACTGGGAATAATTTGTTGAGGTTCAACAGGTTTCTAGGCAGCAGCAAGGATTGCTGGAATAGCATTGGCTATTCCTTGAGCAACGATATTCTTGATATCTTGCCTAGTCATAAATTGATTTTCCTAGTTTTGCTCTGATTGGTTAACTTCGTTAACTGGTTCATTACTAGCGTATTCCATCTGGTAATTAATATATGTATAAGTTATTATAGAATAAATAACAATTATATGCAAAACAACCACACAATTTCACAACACATGTATAGCCAAAATTGTCGATTTCTCGACTTCCATTTTTATATATATTATATTATGCATCCGTACACCCTGTTATTTTACAAAAGTTTTATTTTTAAGTTATTTTACAGAGTTATATTTTTATTACTATTGTTATTATACAACCACAGCCTCCCAACCACACTATCCCTCGTCAGTTGGCATTTTAGAAGCGACGTTCCCTCTCGTCGTACTTCCAGGAGATTTGTTCTCCCACCTCCCGGATCCTATTCCCTGTATTCACCATCTCCTCGCCAAAATGGGGGAGTTCAGCTAAGTTTTCATTACTCATTGGTGGGTTTGGTATAGGTTCTAGGTCGAACTGAGGGAAAAAGGTATAGGGATTATTGAGGAGGTTTTGAAACTGCCAGTCGTTAGTCCACCACTCGTCCATTTCTCCTAAAGGATGGGTATGGATTAAAGATTCTGGGATGGCTGGTTCCAAATTTATTGGAAGTTGGGTTTCAGCAGAATAAGGAAAGAGGTTGGTGTTGATAGTTCTAATGATATCACAGCTTGCCAGTAGGCGATCTAATTCTTCCTGTAATGGTAATTCTTCGACTTGCCTAGAACTTTCCCCAATTTCCATTTCTACTTGCCTATCATTTTCCTCAATCTCGATCCCTTTTCCTTTATCAATGGGATTTTCTATTTTGGGAACTTTTCTAGTTGCTGGTTTCCTCCTACGTACTCGCCTCCAGCCTTCAAATCTTCTCCTTTTCTTAGGCTTTGGTTTCTCCAGAGGTGGAGCTTGAAATTCCATAGGTTCCTCCACGTCGGCGATGTAACCAGTAAAGTCTTTGGAAACTTCTACTTTCACAGGATAAAGATTGAGATTCTGAAGGGCTTCAGATAACTCATTCATGCTGTTTAGCATATATCCAAAAATGCACACAAAATGCTAAGTTAAAATTTTATAATAAAATTTCACAGATAAACATTCAAGTATTACTGCATACCGTCTGACTAATTTAATACAAAGGACAACTGAAAATTTAAAACATACTAGGGTTTATTGTAAACTTATTTATTTACTGGGTAATATTTTCTTTAGAGTTTCTGGATTGTAGGTGATATGGGTGCTAATACTGGGTCAGGGTATTTAAACTTTTGCATTTACTGCTACAGTGGCTAACATATAGAGATCTGCCCATTTTTCATCTAACTCATCTTCCCATGGTGGATTATTGCCTATTTCCTGGGTTTCCTAATTAACCCTCACTTCTTTTGGTTGTGATTTCTTTCTTTTCTCCTGACTTTTTCTAATAATTCAATTTCTTTTATTAGGAGAAAGTGGTTTCTCAAATTGTGCCTTACGGACAAATATTCCTTCCTCAGTATTTGTTGGGTATTTTGAGGATGAAGTTCCTTTTTCTTTTGGTGAAGTATCTAATTTATGATAGATGTCCGAAATTCTTTGTTTACCCATATTGTAAACAAATATTCAACTAATGAAATCACAAAATGGCAATCAGTAAAATTAAGTATTCTCTAAATACTTAATTGGCTTAAATCAGTGGCTCTGATACCACCTTTTCCTGTCACGGCCCCAGCCCCGGTTTGACCCGATCAGGAGCCGCGGGACAGGAACCCGTGGTATTCAATTGATGCGACAGCGGAAGATTTTAACAGGATCTTTTAAAACTTGAAATGCCCGATTATTTTATTTCATAATTCGAGATAAACCCCGTAATTTACAATAGAGGAATTTTACTAGGAAATTCCCTGATTTATTAAAACATGTTTATTCATTTTAACTAAGCCACCTCTTTAAGCTTGTTAGTGCTCCGTAACACGTTTTCCTTGATTTACAGCAGGTCGCCTGAAACATGTTTTAAAAATATTTTTGTCAAGGGGAAATACTGGTGAATCATTCATTTTGATAAAATGACACATAGTTATAAATTACAGCATAAGAGCGATTACAATGGCTTCTATCTTATTTTTATCTGGCGCCGTGTCACCTGGTGACGATGGTCATACCACTATTGGGTCTTTCCCCAAGTAGTGACGTTTATCACTGTTAGGATTTATTAGCCTAACCGTGAGAAATTAGTAATGTGCACAATACCCCACTAGCCAAATATTTAAGATAACCACGACTTAATCCCTGTAATTATAACTTTTGAAAATATATGGAGTATTGTAAAATATGTTTGATAAAAAGAGAATGACTCACATTGCAGATTTATACGGGCAAAGTTTAGCCTACTGATAAGCCTGATAACCTAATTTAAACAACAATGCATACGAACTAGGTCATTAACTAATGCAACATTTATGATAACTCACAAGATTAAACCCTCACGACGAATGACAAAGTGCAATACTTAGACATCCATCGAATTCACGACAAATGACAAAGTATAAACCCAATTTGAGCATCACTTAAACATTCATCGGGTAGTTTTAATCGATCGGACATTGAATCGTAATAGCGATCGAGTTAATACCCGGGATCGTAGCAGCACCTCGCTATGTGAAATTATGATTTCTAGCAGTGAGATTTCGTTTTGATTGAAAGTTTTCGACACCAGAATGAAGCCCCATGCACAGGCTATTTATAGCCTGAATTTGGGTTTTACGCGGCCCGCGTAAACCCATAGTTAACTCTTACGCGGCCCGCGTGGCCGCCTAGTCTACGTATAGGTTGCATGGGTCACGAGTAGGGTCACCAAGTGGTCAACACGTGGTCCCGGATGCTTATCCGGTCAAGCTTTAAGTTGACGCAGCCCACGTAAGGATATGCTTGACCTTTACGCTGCCTGAGAACCAAAAACTTTGTTTTCTTGGTTTTTCATGCACAGTAAGGTTTCAGGGGTCCGGGTTTTCATTTATGGGTTGTTTAGGGACGTTTTTGAAGGTCCTTACACGAAGTCATTTGTATCGCAGTGGGTTCTCTCAAACACCCCTTCGATATCGCTTAGCCATCGCTGGCATATTTCCGCTCTCCGTGTTTTTCCTTCGCTAGGTTGGTATTATCTTCCAATTTCTTGATCCGCTCTTCGACTACCAAAAGCACCATATTTTGGATCTTGTCTATAAAACCGGATAGGCTATTCTCGATTGCCTTTCCTACCTCCTCGGCAATCACTTCTTTCATTTGCTCAGTGACTATAGGCACCACATCAATGTTACCTTTTTCCGTCATCTTGAAACTGAAATGTTTATACCAATCGTTAAACATTTCATTTTTAGAACACATACTTTATTTACTTTGGTTTAGCCAAGTTCGTAACTTGCTTTAACCATTCTCCTTTAGTGCACTTTCTGGGTTCGAATGTGTTAATACACTCTTCCCGTGCACATCATTTCATATTTCTTTTTCTAACATTAAATAAAATCTACTAACGTAACTAATTCTTACCGGATGTTTGATCAAGCTTGAACCAAATACACCTTGATAACAACCTTGAGCTCTGATTACCAACTTGTAACACCCGTCTCATTAATATAAGATTTAAACTAAAACACGCATTTTAAAAACCAAAGTGCATAATTTCAAAACTTAGTTATAAAAACTAAGATTACATGGTTATGGTATTCTAATTTAACCAACTAACTAGTTTAAAACCTTTAACATTAAGTTAGTGTTTACAAAATAAACACTGTCTAAAACAAGATTAGATTAGCGCGGAAGCTTCAAAACTTTGTGTTTGGTTCTTGAATTCTTGCTTGATCGGCATCCGGAATGAGATAAATATCACCTAAGGTCAAAACCACATCAATTGTTAGTTTTGACAACATTATAACATGTATAAACAAGTCCTGGTATCATACAAATAACAAAAAAAAAAAAAATTCCATTTTTGGTCTGTCACGCCACGCGACAGACTTCATGTCTTCTTTCGCGGGCGCGAGCGGCCCTGCGTGTCGCGCCTGCACCATGTCACCCCGTCGCGTGCCACGGGGGAGCATGTTTTCCAGCAGGTCCGGTTCCTGGACCTGCATATCTGCCCAGCACCCTTTTTCCAACAATTTCAAACTTCTAAAGTTCATAATTTTTTACCTACTTGTTCGTTTTAGTCGATTCTTTTTCCTACGCGTCCGTAATAAAAATACGGATCTAATCATTCAAATTTCACGTAACGAAACCCGGTATATAAATGAATAGTTCATAACTCCTTGTTTCGATTATTCGACCCATTTGTTATATGTGCATATTTTTCACCATTCAATTCTATGGAATACTAAACTTAATTACCCATTCCCTGGGCTTGTAAACTTTGGCGTATCATAACCATTACATGGTTTTACGCTCACAATAGAATTTCATGCTCGTTTTTCCATAATTCAAGCAAACCGCTTTATGAAAATCTTGCAAGCGATTTCTAATCATTTGACCCAATATCAAGGGTTCATAAAAATCAATTTAGTGCATCCAATCTCTTGGCATATCACCTCCTATTGTTAACATATAATGTAACTTTCAAATCTCTACATACATTGTCTTTTTGAAAGCATAGTTTTGACCCGTTCCGTTGTCAAGTGAAAACCTTCACTTTGATGACTCCCAAGATTTATTCAAATTGACCCGTTTGATCTATCGAGTGAACTTCGTCACTTCAATGATACATCAAGCATCCTTATCACACTACGACACCATTTACAAAACATACTAAACATTCTTTGCAATGAAGTAACGAAACTAATAGTTACGTACCTTTAAAGCACCCCTTTCAAATGCGTATCCCCTCCGGCTTGTCCACTTGACGATCCGGATTCCTTGCCTAAAGAGTTCAATTCAAAACCGTTCTAGAACCCTTTTTATAAGTTTTAACACATAATTTGCCACATAAATCAGACACGCGTTTTCATCCGATTTTTAACAATTTATTCCTCACTTAGGCATTTTAACAAACACCTAATGGGTTTAATTTTACACAACTAGAATCAAGTTCATAACTTGTTATTTTTGCCAATTATAATCATACATTTCGATTCCATTATGTCAAGCATGCATACTATTATCAAAATCATCTTATGGAAATCAAGTAACACCACTTTTGATAATCATGATTCTTGTGTTCTTTCTATTTCTACAAAACCCAAAAAACCTATAAATGGATTATCATGAGTTTCACAATTTGAACACATATTCAACAAGTTTTTTACTAGGGTTTAATCCTAGACATGTTCTTCCTTACTAATTTCATCTATACATCATTTAATCAAGCTCAGATTTCAATTTCACAAATCATCAAGAATTTGAGTTGAAATCAAATGTTGAAATTTAGCATACCTTATGATCACTTCACTGAGATGACCACTAATTTATGCTTGAAATTCGATTTGGAACAGATTAGAGCCTTCAATTTGATCAAATGGTTGAAACTAGGGTTTGAGGGTGAGTTGGTTGCCCCATGTGTTCTTGATCGTTCCAGACACACACAAATGTGTGTTTGGATTTAATCTTTTTTGTTTTTTATTAAAACTAGTTTGATCTTTAACATCTTTGGCCCCTCATCTATTAGTTCTTCTCTATTTTAGATGTTTTTATTCAAACTCCCATGTTACTACAAAATAGTTAAATAACTAGGTTATTTTTATTCCTAGTTAGTTTATTTCATTTATTGCCATTTTAAATTTAAAATCACAAATTTATATTTTCGGGGTGTTACATGGTGGTGGCCGGAGGTGTGCGACGGGTGGTGGAATATCTTTTTTTTATCGGTGGTGGTGGAATATCTGGGTTAAAGCTTGTTTCATTGATGGGTTTAAAGATTGTTTAATTGAATGTAAAAGTTGGTATATGGAAACTTGTTCCATTGACTTGACTATAAAATTTGGTTTAAAGGAAATTGAAATAAACTTGAAAAGTTGACTGAAATGGTAGCTAACTTACGGGAGAAAGTAAAAAAAAATTGACTTTTTGGGTGTATTTAACAATACCTTGTGTTAAATGTACCCACAAGTCAATTTTTTATATCATTTTCTCACTCCTAACTTTATTGGATATAACACAATTCATTAAATGAAACCACAAGTCAACTTTTTTGAGTTTTTTTTCCAAACTAGTGTTGGTGGAAAACATATTTACCAAAATAGTGTTCTTTCAAAAATATTTACCAAATTTGTGTTTTTCATTTATTTTGTATTTATCTTTTATTTTCTAACCAACATATTAAACTCTTTTATATATTTTTTTTAATTCTGGAAAGACATCCATGATTGAATTAGAATTAACCATCATGAATTGAATCAGAATTGAAAAAAAAGTCAACAGTTTTTAAAAAAGTAATCTTAGATTTTGAAAATTTCAATTTATGAGGTATAATTGAAAGAATCAGTAATTTTATATTGTTTTTGGGCATAACAAAATTATGTACTTTCCTTGTGCTTTCATAAATTGTTTTGTCATTGTGAAATTATTTTTTATTGGATCTTTTATGAAGTTTTCTTTGTGACTTTTTTGCTCGTACAGAAATCTTTAAATACATATATGTTGGTAAGAAAAACTAAGTTGACAAAAATACTGAAATGATTGAATAAAAACATAAAAAAATATAATAAAAAGTAAATAATAGATTAACTAAATAAAAAATGTAAAAAGGGCCTAATATATTGCTTAGAAAATAAAAGATAAATACAAAATACATGAAAAACACCAATTTGGTAAATACTTTTTAAGAAACACTATTTTGGTAAATACTTTTCCCACCAACACTAGTTTGAAAAAAACTCAACTTTTTTTATATCATTTTCTCACTCCTAACTTTATTGGATAAAATATATCCACTCTTATTACTTTATATACCCCATTTCTAAAAAAAATACATTAAATTTTGCCATGTTTCCCCCCTAGATTTTTTTAGGTAAAGAAAACTAAATACGTTTTTTATTTATAAATAAAAACATGTTCCAAAAAAATAAGAAATAAACTTTTCTGAATAAAAAATACACTTTTAAGTTTTTTTAGAAAATACATATGATGAAAAGTTATATATATATACATAAAACATGTTATCTAAATGCAAGATTCGAATTTAATAATAATAATAATAATAATAATAATAATAATAATAATAATAATAATAATAATAATAATAATAATAATATATTTATGTTACAAAACTCTTGGACTATCAACTACTATATTGTCTCTCTGATACAAGTATCTATAAAATGATAACACATATGTACTCATTATAAATTCATATAAAATCATGAAATAGTATTTGTCCAATGGACTAGTTCACATGCTCGTAACATTCAAAAGATACAAAAAATGTTTTTAAAAAATACGCCAAAACTCTTTAAATATTATTAAAAAAATACTTTCTAAAAAGTTGAAACGAGGTTTTTGTTGAAGTGTTCTTCTAAAACAAGAAAGAAAATTCATTTGAGAAGAAAAATTAGAATTTTAGAAAAAAAGAATTGTTAAAAAGTTCTTTAGACAGTAAAAAATGTTTTAAATAATAATAATAAAAAGATAAAAAAACAATTAAAACATTTTAAGGTTTGAACTGTATTTATGTGAAACTTAAAGGGAGGCGTACATTTAGTAAGAACAAAGAGAAAGGGAGTACGTTTAGCAGTCCCCTTATTGGATATAACACAATTCAATAATAACGAATTAAATAAGGTAACAACAAAAACTACTTTTACAACAAAACTTTTGAAAATTTAAGTTCATTTTTGGTACTGTATATTATGAAATAAATAAAAGATTTATAAGATATAAAAAGTTACAAAAGTATTATAAAATTATTATGATGAACTTTTTCACTTTCGTGTTTATAATAGGTGATTAATTGTTTTAATGTTTGCACGTTTACTTTTTTATCAGAAACTCGTTATTTATTTATTTATGATGAACTTTTTCACTTTCATGTTTAAAGTGTCTTGATTATTTAATACTAATAATAGTATAACAAAATATAAAAAAGTAACAAAAGTATTATATTATAAAATAACATAATTATTACTTTTGATTTTAGAAAAAAATAATACATTAAAATACTTAATTATTACCAAGTTTGACTATTTGATACATTAATCCATATGTTGGGGTGTGATAAATACCCACAACTAAGTTGTTATCTAATAAAAACGTATTATATTTGACTTGACTCATTTCTGAACAGAATTACATCAAAACGTAGACTAATTGAAAACGTACATCAAAAGAAAAAAAATGTATTATATATGACCTGATTTACGTCAAAACATAGAACAACTGAAAACGTACATAATAATAACAACAACATATTATATTTGACCCAACTTATTTTTGGTGAAAATTTACGTCTAAAGGTAAGTTAATTTAAATTTCTACCAACACATACATAAAAAAACACGTAAAACTTGATTAAAAAGTTAACGGGTTGCAGGTGACAAGGCTAAAAGTTAAGAAGTAAAATATACAAAAAAAAAACAACAAAGAAAGCAAAACTTGATTACAAAGTTTTTAGAAAGCTAAGAATTATAAGTGTTAACACTTAAAGTTAAGGAGTAAAAGCATAAAAAAGAGAAAAGAAAAGAAAAGAAAAATAGAAAAAAGAAAAAAAATTAAAAAGCAAGTTACTACAGTTGGCACGGATGTGAAATTGATTCTTGATATGACTGCCTTGATAATACCATTGAAAATCTAGCCGCCATTGAAAATATAAATATGGCGAGTTTAACTTCAAACAACAAAAGTTTTATTGTTTGATGGATTTTTTTAATCTCAAACGTCCATACGTGCATTTAATGCACCATCATTATCAATGTACCTCAAGGGAGGGAGGGAAGGTGAACATGTATTTGCATTATATTTAATATAAATGCAAATTTCTTTATTAAACCTATGTTTATAGATTTATAAAATATGAAAAAGTAACAAAAGTATTATAAAATATTTATGATGAACTTTTTCACTTTCATGTTTATATTAGGTGATTAATTGTTTTAATGTTTGCACGTTTATTTTTTTATTAGAGACTCGTTATTTATTTATTTATGATGAACTTTTTCACTTTCGTGTTTATAATAAAGTGTCTTGATTATTCAATACTAATAATAGTATAACAAAATATAAAAAAGTAACAAAAGTATTATAAAATAAAATAACATAAAAAACATAATTATTACTTTTGACTTTAGAATAAAATAATGTATTAAAGTACTTAATTATTACCAAGTTTGACTATTTGGTACATTAATCTAGGGGTGTTCATGAGCCGATCCGACCCAATCGAGGGTCTGCTCGTGCTCGGATTGAATTACAACCGACCCGATCCGATTGGATCTAATTTGCAAAACCGAGCACAAAAGTGATGCTCATGCTCGGATTGAATTTGAATCGAGCGGATCGTTTTCGCTCGGTTTTGCTCAAATCCTAACTAAAATCGAGCGGATCGTTTTCGCTTGGTTTCGCTCGATTGAATTATAAGGCTGTGTTCAACAAAAACAAATCCTAACTTAATTAAAACATATCTAACACCTTACTAACAAAACTAATACATAACTAAAATCATGATTCTAAAAATGTTCTTAACAATATCAAGAAGCACAAAATAAAGTGTGAAATACAAATTGTCATTTAGCTCAATAGCCATAAACTTCTTCTTTAAGCTTGATCATCTCTATCCACAAAATTCAACTTCAAATCAACATATAACCTATAAACACAAGCATTAAACAAAACCATTAATTTCTACACATTACATAACAACTTTTATGGTTGGTTAATTATAAAAATAACTTTCATTTATTATCAGACCCGTCTGGAGTCAACACATCAATTTCCAATTTTTCTTCATCTCTTGCAGCTTGCTACGCATTAAAAAACAAAATACAAAGGTTAATGCATAAAGTACAAAAGTATAAGTAGATTATAAATGTAATAAAAGCTTCCTTTTAATGTTTTTAAGGTTGTTTTTGAGCTGGCCTTTAACCAATCACTTCCACAAACAAGAAGTTCCACCATATCCTTTGAAAGAGAACTCCGGTAGTCATCCAATATACGCCCCCCAGCACTAAAGGTTTGATCGAACAATCAGATTGGCAGTGACGAGGGCTTATAGACGAGGGCTTGATCGAACAATCAGATTATGACATTGTTTTATAAATTAGGAATTTAGGGTTAGATTTTGGTGTGTGGCACCGGCGATATGCAGATCTTCCAACAATCAGTTTTAGGAATTAGGGATTTAGGGTTAGATTTTGATATTAACTATTAAGTTGGGCTGTATATTTTTTGGGGTTTTAATTTATTTGGGCTAGTATATTTTTTTGGGCTTTTAATCTTTAATATATATATATATATATATATATATATATATATATATATATATATATATATATATATATTAATGTAATAAAAATAATTCTAGCGAAACTGAGCGAGCGACGAGCGAGCGGATCTTTGCTCATGCTTGGATTGAATTTGAATCGAACCGATCCGAGCGGCTAATTTACAAACTAAGCGGGAATCGAACGAGTATTTTTCGAGCGATCGTCGAGCAGTTTGGACAGCCCTACATTAATCCATATGTTGGGGTGTAATAAATACCCATAACTAAGTTTTTGTCTAATGAAAACGTATTATATTTGACTCGACTCATTTCTGAACAGAATTACATCAAAACGTAGACTAATTGAAAACGTACATCAAAAGAAAAAAAACAAACGTATTACATATAACCTGATTTACGTCAAAACGTACAATAACTGAAAACGTACATAATAATAATAATAATAATAATAATAATAATAATAATAATAACAACAACAACAACATATTATATTTGACCCAACTTATTTCTTATTTCTGGTGAAAATTTACGTCTAAAGGTAAGTTAATTTAAATTTATACCGACACATACATAAAAAACACGTAAAACTCGATTAAAAAGTTAATGGGTTGCAGGTGACAACGTTAAAAGTTAAGAAGTAAAATATACAAAAAAAAAAAACAACGAAGAAATCACAAATATATAAAAACACAAAAAAGAGAAAATACAAAAAAAAAAAAACCCTCAAAACTTGATTACAAAGTTTTTAGAAATCTAAGAATTATAAGTGTTAACACTAAAAGTTAAAGAGTAAAAGCATAAAAAAGAGAAAAGAAAAGAAAAATAGAAAAAAGAAAAAAAAATTTAAAAAGCAAGATATGACAACCTTGATAATGCCATTGAAAATCTAGCCACCATTGAAAATATAAATATGGCGATTTTAACTTCAAACAAAAAAAGTTTGATTGTTGATGGATTTTTTTTAATCTCAAACGTCCATACGTGCATTTAATTTACGATCATTATCAATGTACCTCAAGGGAGGGAGGGAAGCTGAACATGTATTTGCATTATATTTAATATAAATGCAAATTTCTTTATTAAACCTAAGTTTATAGATTTATAAAATATAAAAAAGTAACAAAAGTATTATAAAATATTTATGATGAATTTTTTCACTTTTGTGTTTATAATAGGTGATTAAGTGTTTTAATGTTTACACGTTTACTTTTTGATTAGAGACTCGTTATTTATTTATTTATTTATAATGAACTTTTTCACTTTCGTGTTTATAATAAAGTGTCTTGATTATTTAATACTAATAATAGTATAACAAAATATAAAAAAGTAACAAAAGTATTATAAAATAAAATAACATAAAAAACATAATTATTACTTTTAACTTTAGAATAAAATAATGTATTAAAGTACTTAATTATTACCAAGTTTGACTATTTGTACATTAATCCATATGTTAAGGTGTTATAAACACCCATAACTAAGTTGTTTGTTTAATGAAAACGTATAATATTAAACTCGACTCGTTTCTGAACAGAATTACATTAAAACATAGACTAATTGAAAACGTACATCAAAAGAAAAAAAAATGAATTATATATGACCTGATTTACGTCAAAACGTAGCATAACTGAAAACGTACATAATAATAATAACAACAACATATTATATTTGACCCAACTTATTTCTGGTAAAAATTTACATCTAAAGGTAAGTTAATTTAAATTTATACCGACACATACATAAAAAACACATAAAACTCAATTAAAAAGTTAACGGGTTGCAGGTAACAACGCTAAAAGCTAAGAAGTAAAATATACAAAAAAAAAAACAACAAAGAAATCACAAATATATAAAAACACAAAAAAAGAGAAAATACAAAAAAAGAAAACCGCAAAACTTGATTACAAAGTTTTTAGAAAGCTAATAATTATAAGTGTTAACACTAAAAGTTAAGGAGTAAAAGCATAAAAAAGTGAAAAGAAAAGAAAAAGAAAAAAAAATTCTAAAGCAAGTTACTAAAGTTGGCATGGATGTGAAATTGATTCTTGATATGACAGCCTTAATAATGCCATTGAAAGTCTAGCCGCCATTGAAAATGTAAATATGGCGAGTTTAACTTCAAACAACAAAAGTTTGATTGTTTGATGGATTTTTTTAATCCCAAACGTCCATACGTGCATTTAATGCACCATCGTTATCAATGTACCTCAAGGGAGGGAGGGAAGGTGACCATGTATTTGCATTATATTTAATATAAATGCAAATTTCTTTATTAAACCTATGTTTATAGATTTATAAAATATGAAAAAGTAACAAAAATATTATAAAATATTTATGATGAACATTTTCACTTTCGTGTTTATAATAGGTGATTAATTGTTTTAATGTTTGCACGTTTACTTTTTTATTAGAGACTCGTTATTTATTTATTTATGATAAACTTTTTCACTTTCGCGTTTATAATAAAGTGTCTTGATTATTTAATACTAATAATAGTATAAGAAAATATAAAAAAGTAACACAAAAGTATTATAAAATAAAATAACATAAAAACATAATTATTACTTTTGACTTTAGAATAAAATAATGTATTAAAGTTCTTAATTATTACCAAGTTTGACTATTTGGTACATTAAACCGTATGTTGGGGTGTGATAAATATCCATTACTAAGTTGTTTGTATAATGAAAACGTATTATATCTGACTCAACTCGTTTTTGAACAAAATTCATCAAAACGTAGACTAATTGAAAACGTACATCAAAAGAAAAAAAAAACGTAATATATATGACCTGATTTACGTCAAAATGTAGAATAACTGAAAAACGTACATAATAATAATAATAACAACAACATATTATATTTGACCCAACTTATTTCTAGTGAAAATTTACGTCTAAAGGTAAGTTAATTTAAATTTATACCGACACATACATAAAAAAAACACGTAAAACTAGATTAAAAAGTTAACGGGTTGCAGGTGACAACGCTAAAAGTTAAGAAGTAAAATATAGAAAAAAAAACAACAATGAAATCACAAATATATAAAAACACAAAAAAAGAGAAAATACAAAAAAAAAATCGCAAAACTTGATTACAAAGTTTTTAGAAAGCTAAGAATTGTAAGTGTTAACACTAAAAGTTAAGGAATAAAAGCATAAAAAGAGAAAAGAAAAGAAAAAAAGAAAAAAGAAAAAAATTTAAAAAGCAAGTTACTACAGTTGGTATGGATGTGAAATTGATTCTTGATATGACAGCCTTGATAATGCCATTGAAAATTGTTAGGATCTGAGGCTGTCATGATTCGTGTTTGTTTGCATAAAACTAATAAGTGCAGCGGAAATGAGTTGCAAACAAAGTAAACACAAACAAAGGAAAGTATAGATTGATAAACAATTTCTTTTCATTGAGTCAAATGATTGAAATACAAAGCAAATGATTACAGTAAAAGCTTACAATCTAAACTCCTCCTCAGCCTGATACACCAGAGTTGGTTGCACAAGATGAAAGGATGAATTGAGGAGAAGAACTCACTCAAAACGATCAAGTGTAACAGTACAGAGTACTGTCATACTTATAGGCAAACCAAACTACTGATATACTTCAGCTGACGTCACCATGATAGTGACATCTAACGACCTAATAAACTATAACTACTGATCTGTACAAACTACTGTTATGTAATGTCTGACATTCGCTAACATACAAAACATAAGGAAAACTACTGCTTCACGTTCCACTGTTGTAGCCTTAGCACAGATGTTGAGTCTTCAGTGCTTTCTTCAAAGGTGATCAGTCTTTGAGAGGGCAGTGCTTGAATCTTCAGCAGCACTTAGGAAACAGCAGTAGATAGAGCAACAGAGTTTGTCTTCAGCAGTTGTTAGGTAATCATCAGAGTTTGGTTTATCAGTTGTTGTAGTTGAGCAGCACTTAAGATTTTCAGTTGTTAGATAACCACTGTCAAGGGGAGAGATTAGAGTAAACTGCTGCTTATTAAGTGTCCACTGATGGGATCCGGTTTTGGCTTTACATTATCTGTTCCTCTGTTAGGGTTCAATCCCAACAATCTCCCCTGGAACAGATAATGCCAAAACCCTTCCTTATTCAGGACCTTTATTTTTCATCAGAAGTTCCTTTGCTTTTCTTTTAAATTCTTCCTCAAAATCCTTGGAACTTGTATCATCCTCATCCCTGCACAGTGTAAGCTCAAGGAGATCCATCCTGTAGATCTTCAGCACCTAGGCCTAGTGCCTGATTCCTTGATATATGCTTCACTTCACCATTGAATCTGAGCAAAGTCAATACGTGGGTCTTTTGATCAGACATCCACTTTAGTATTTTTGAACTCAATGGGTTTCTTGGGAGAGCTTTATTATCTGATGAACTTGAAGTGATTGGCCTGAAGAAGTGAAGAGCAGCATCATGAGCTTCAGACACTCGTATGAATGCTTGGTCAATGATCTTGTTGGCTGCAGCTATGTCTGCTTCAACTTCTTTGTCAATCAGCTCACTGTTTGTGATGCCTGCTGATGACTTTTGGCTTACTACTTTAACCTTTTTAGCAAGGGCTTGTAGTTCAGCCAATCTTTCTTTATCTGAAGCTATTTTCTTCATAGCTTCTTCAATCTGTTCGGCTTATTTCTTTTTATCTACTCCAGCAGATAGCACTTCCTTCTTTTCATTTCTCAACTTTGTGATAAAATCTTCTGCTGTGCTGATCTGTGTTTCGAAAAGTTTGACTTGCTCTTGAAGCTTTTTGTAGTCAGACTTTTTGGGAGGGATAGAGGCTTTCAACCTCTGCTTCTCAAGCCTTTCATAAGCTTCTTCAATTTGCTGCTTTGACCATTTTGCTATGGTTTCCGCAATATCCACCTTTCCATCCACCAACTCCTGCTTCTTTCTTTTATGCTCGGAAATAAGATCAGCTATAAATTTGTTGTATTTATTCCAATTTGGAGCTGTCTTTTTCTTCCGTGGATCAAGTTTAATCTTTTCAATTCTGTCAGCTTCAAGCTTCAATGCAATGAGTGGCCAGTCTTTGAACTCTGTTTCTTTAGCAGAATAGAACCTTTCTTTCATTATGTATGCAAGATATTCCTTTCTTAATTCATTTCGTTGTTCTGCTTCAGGAAATAAGCTTGACACCTCTTTGTTCAATTCACTTGCATATTCTGCTATTTGTTTGACCTTGTTGAGCAGGAATTCCCTTCTTTCCAGAATGGCTTCATCGCCTTGATCCTTGCATTCAACTTTGGCTCTTATCCTTGCTTGTCTTGCTTTTGTTTCAAGATATTCATTCATGTTTTCTGGAATTATGAAGCCTATGAGAGAAGGAAATTTTCTTTTTGTAAGATCATCTATGGTGTAAAACTGCTTCATCTCATTTTTCACAGCTTCTAATTCCAATGGATACTTAGCCGCAACAGGAGCATACTTTTCATCAGTAGCCTGTGTTGTTTCTCTTTTTCTTTTGAGAAGCTTTGTAGGTTTTGGTGTTGGAGTGATAAGATCAGTGGTGGATTTTTGACCAACAGTGGTTGAAACAACTGGTGTTTCATTCACTGTTGTCATTACAACTGCTGATATGTCAGCAGATGTCTTCTGCTTTTGAGCAGGGGTTGGAGAATGTGAAATGGTATTTGAAGGTGGTGATGGTGATGGTGACTCATCATCAGGAATGAAGACCCTTCTCTTTTTTGAAGAAGAGGCTGATGATGTTTTGGGTGGATCAGTGGTTTGAGATTGGATGGCAGTGGATTGTAATTGACTAACAGTGGTTGAAACAACTGGTGCTTCAATCACTGTTGTCACTACAGCAGATGTTGTAACATCTGCTGTCTTCTGCTTTATGGTAGGAGGCAGTGGTGGTGTGGCTTTGGATGATGGTGCTTTGGTGGTTTTTGGTTTTGATGAGGATTTTTGTGTTGTAGACACAGATGATGGTGGAACGGTAGTTGTGATGGTGTGTGTTGGAGGTGTGTGTGTTGATGAGATGGCAGCTGTTTGGCTACTGACAGCAGTTTTTGAAACTACTGTAGTATCAGCTGTTGAAGACTTGGGTTTCTCAGGTTCAATGTGCATCCCATCTTCTATACCTTTCTTTTTCAACCTGTTTTTCTCCCCCTTTTTGGCATTATCTGCCAGGGGTGTATCCATGAAGAAAATGGCAGATGGAGCTTTCTCACTTTGAGCATTCTGTTGAATGCTGGCCTTTATAGCCTTGATATCAGCTTGAGTATCTTTGAACCGAGATTCAACCATGTTGGTCAACATTTGCACTTGAAGAGCATGCTTTTTAGCAGCCATTTGTTGTTGTTGTTCAAGCAGTGGTTGGAGGATGTTCCAGAGCTCATTTGCAGCAAATGCTTGTGGAGCAGGTGCTTGAGCAGGAGGAGCAGATGATTGGGCTATTTGAGCTTGTAACAGCTGCTGCACCATATCTTTTATTTCTGCAACTGAAGATTCCAGGTTTTCAACTCTGGCCGTCAATTCATTATATCTTGAATCATCACCTGAATTAACAGGATCATCTGAATCCCCACCAGCTGTGGTTGTATCAATGTTTGACTTAGGAAGTGAATCCCAAAAATCATCCATTGATGCCCCTTGTTCTTGGTACTGGGGACTTCTTTCTTCAGCACTTGTTAGCCTTTGGAAAATACCAGTAGGTAAAACATACTTACTGGTGGCTTTCATTGGTGCTATGGAAGAAATTGCCTTCAAGGGAGTCTTACTAATGAAACAACTGTCCAACTGAAGATCTGTTGATCCATCAGTTGTAGTTGCTGCTCCACTTGAACTACCACCAAGAGTTACTTGTAACTCAGGGGGTGTAGCCTCCTCAACTGTTGCTTGGATAACAGAGGTATTAACATCAGACCCAGTCACTTATGGAGCTATGCTCTCACTAATGGGTGATTGAGAGGAACTGGTTTGTGTCTGTGCCATATCAACTGCATGCAACAGGGGCATTATTGATTGTGGTAATATTATTGGTGAGGGTGTGGGAGTAGAAAAAGACATGTCCTTGGGATCAGGACTGTGGAAGATGGATCCGAGTGGATACAGAGCCTCATAATGTGGCGTCCCTGTGCTTACAACCTGACCCTTTTGTGAGGATGCAGGAGGAGTTTTAGGCTGGGGTTGAGATCTTTCTTCCAACTGCTGTGAGGAAGTAGCAGCAGTGGTTTCTTGTGACTTTTGTGTTGTCACTGGCATTGTCTCTGGGATCTCATCTTCCAGAGTTGCCTTTGGTTTGGGTTTGGTGGGTTTTCTGGATGTTTTTCTTTTGGTCTTTTTGGTGGCAGGTGTTGGTTTCAAAGCAGTGGGTGTGTTACTTTAATCACCTGGAGTAGTGGGCTCAGCAGTGGTTGCTTCAGGGTCAGTGGCAGTTTCTAAAACCTGCTCTGCCTCTTTTGTTTTTAATTTTATTGGTGCCATCATTCTTGAAAAAGTTTCTTTTGTTAAAAAGTTTATTTTGAATGAGACACCTTGTCTGGGCAGTTCTGCTTCTTTCTCTACAAATGTTTGTTCAAAATAATAGCTTAGAAATCTCGAAAAGAGCAGAAAAGCTTTATTATCAACGTTCTTTACCAAATCATCAAATATTACCTGGGAGTAATTAAAGTTTTTGTCGTTTAAAATTGCATACCCCATGCATTGGATTTTTGTTGTTATCTCATTGAAGGACGTTGTTTTATTTGAAACACACATGAGCAGTGTGTGAAATAAAAATCTGGGTGCAGAAGGGAAGTAACCCTTTTGTAGGGTATCTACCTTTGGTTGTTCTGCATAACCCCTGTTCATGAAATCCTTTACCAACTCGTCTTTTGTAAAAGAGGTTTTTCCATTTAAATCATTGAGTTTAAAGGTTTCAGAGATGGATTTTAGAGAAATTTTTACCTTCTTACCCTGTATCGAGGAGTTGATGGCGGCGGTGATATCTCCTTGTTTTTCAAGGGTAGCATTTTTCCAGAACTCTCTCTGGGTATCAAGGTAAATAGGAGTGTCTGCTGTTATCAAAGTTTTGTACTTTGATGCAGAAAGAATGTCAAGGATGGAGTCGAAAGTGTGGTTATCGGTGGGTTTTGTGAGTATACCCACATAATTGTGTGGAGCTTTGTAGCGTATCTCCGTGGTTTCAGCGGCCATTTCAGTGGCTTCTGCTGTTTTGGAGGAAGATGATGAAGGTTTTGATTTTGATTTCGATTTTGGCTTCGTCATTTTTGATGATGAATACCGAAGAAGATTTTTTGTAGTTATGAGAGGGAAACTGTTTTTGAGAAGAGAATGTTTGGAATTCAATTCGACAATGTAATCCTCTGTTTGGATTTAATCAGGGTTTTATTTATGGACAAAGTGATTGCTGATGTGGCAGCGGTTATTTTGATCTGAAGGCTAAAAACGGACCACGTGTCAAACATCTGATGAAATGGTAAATGATGGAAGACAGCTGTTTTAACAACTACTGATGGGTCAAGTATCAGTAGTTACAACGGTAATGAATGAAACAGTGGATGTAGCAGTGGATGGAACACTGATTTTAACATCAGTGTTTTTGAAGAACAGAAGTTGACACTTTAGCAGTGGACAGACTTTAGTGAGCAGATGTTAAGGCACAACAGCATTTTAGATACAACAGTGGATAAGAACAATATGTATAACAATTGGTTGTGCAGCAGTGTTTTGACCACCGACTGATAATTTTAGCATCTGTTTGTTCAGATGTAGGAATCTATCATCTGTTTAGTACCAGAAATGCTATTCTTGACAAAATGCATTTTAGATGTAAATTATCAAGACTAAATTACCAGCAATTATCTGCAAGGAAACTTGTTCAAGGTTTTGCCAAATGTCTATTGTTTAGACAATGGTTCAGCATCCCAGATGATGAAGGCATTTCTACTAGAGCTGCTCATTTTGTGTCTAATTACTGGAACTAGAACATGAGTATCTCAGTAGTCTAAGTCAATTTTCAATCAATTTATGATCAGTGAAAACCTAACTTGAGCTTAACATGACCTTGGTATGTATGTCATTTCCTTTTGACCAGTTTTAGGGATAGTAATTACACAAAAAAAACAGGGTAATTATATCCAGACCAGAGATGAACTTTTACTATAAAAAATGAGTAAAAGAACATAATATATATTTTAAAAAATATATCTGGTCTTTATTTCGGAGAAACAATACCTTAACAAAAATTAAAGGAAGTTTTGAAAATTATCAAAAGGATCTGACAGTTATCAGTGAATTCATGATCATATTATTCTCAAGTTATTTTGACCATTGTTTGGGTCATTTTCTTGTCAATTGATTGAAATTCAATTTAAGTACAATCACTAGAGATGCTAATTGTTACCAGAACAGTTCCTCTTTTTTTTTTTTTATGAATGCACACAGTTTCATAATAACCACTGATGATCTAATATTAATCCTCAAGAGTGCTTTATACTAATACTCTTTTCTTTTGATTTCAAAAGTTTTTGAGATAGTCACACTTTGAGATTAATTCATTTTCCTTTTCCCTATACCCGGTTTATTCATATGTTCAGAAATACTCACTAGGAGATTTTATTTTGAACATACCTTGTCCATAATCATTTTGAAGCAATGTTTTAAGAAATCTGACCATGTTTGAGCATGTTTTAGTTCAGATCTCACATTACTTATGATTAGGACTGTTTTGACATTTTATTTTTCTCAATATGTGTTAGACAAGGTTGATTTGGTCCTTTTGAAGGTACTCAACTTGCCTTTGAACACATGAGAGATTTTGACTAAAGTTTTTCTCCCTCTTTTCAATATCAGCAGTATGCAGGTGTTTTAGATGAACACAAGCATTGCTGATCTGAGGTACATACTTTAGTGTTTATTAAGAACATCACAAATATCGAAACAGCAATTGAAATCAATTTTGAAACATTGAACGATCTCATAATTTATCAGATATTTTGCAAATCTGAAAACTATAAGTGACATATGTATGAAAACATTTGTTGTGTGAGATTTGTGTGTCATATGACATCTTGGTTGATTAACAAAGTTTTTGAATAACCATTTTGAACATGATTCACTCATCACTCTGTTTTTCAACTAAATACAACCAACCTTAGTATCAATGAATTTTGAGCTGAACTGTTATGTCAAATTGATTGTTAGATCGAATTTGACTGTCCAAGCTCTGATACCAATTGTTAGGATCTGAGGCTGTCATGATTCGTGTTTGTTTGCATAAAACTAATAAGTGCAGCGGAAATGAGTTGCAAACAAAGTAAACACAAACAAAGGAAAGTATAGATTGATAAACAATTGCTTTTCATTGAGTCAAATGATTGAAATACAAAGCAAATGATTACAGTAAAAGCTTACAATCTAAACTCCCCCTCAGCCTGATACACCAGAGTTGGTTGCACAAGATGAAAGGATGAATTGAGGAGAAGAACTCACTCAAAACGATCAAGTGTAACAGTACAGAGTACTGTCATACTTATAGGCAAACCAAACTACTGATATACTTCAGCTGACGTCACCATGATAGTGACATCTAACGACCTAACAAACTATAACTACTAATCTGTACAAACTACTGTTATGTAACGTCTGACATTCACTAACATACAAAACATAAGGAAAACTACTGCTTCACGTTCCACTGTTGTAGCCTTAGCACAGATGTTGAGTCTTCAGTGCTTTCTTCAAAGGTGATCAGTCTTTGAGAGGGCAGAGACAATTGCTTCTTAATCGTAAAATACTTGCACAAATAGCTATATCAAATAGTGCTTGAATCTTCAGCAGCACTTAGGAAACAGCAGTAGATAGAGCAACAGAGTTTGTCTTCAGCAATTATTAGGTAATCATCAGAGTTTGGTTTATCAGTTGTTGTAGTTGAGCAGCACTTAAGATTTTCAGTTGTTAGATAACCACTGTCAAGGGGAGAGATTAGAGTAAACTGCTGCTTATTAAGTGTCCACTGATGGGATCCGGTTTTGGCTTTACATTATCTGTTCCTCTGTTAGGGTTCAATCCCAACAAAAATCTAGCCGCCATTGAAAAATATAAACATGGCAAGTTTAACTTCAAACAACAAAAGTTTGATTGTTTGATGGATTTTTTTAATCTCAGACGTCCATATGCGCATTTAATGCATCATCATTATCAATGTACCTCAGGGAGAGAGGGAAGGTGAACATGTATTTACATTATATTTAATATAAATGCAAATTCCTTTATTAAACCTATGTTTATAGATTTATAAAATATAAAAAAGTAACAAATGTATTATAAAATATTTATGATGAACTTTTACACTTTCGTGTTTATAATAGATGATTAATTGATTTAATGTTTGCACGTTTACTTTTTTATTAGAGACATGTTATTTATTTATTTATGATCAACTTTTTCACTTTCGTGTTTAAAATAAAGTGTCTTGATTATTTAATACAAATAATAGTAGAACAAAATATAAAAAAAACAAAACTATTATAAAATAAAATAACATAAAAAGCATAATTATTACTTTTGACTTTAGAATAAAATAATGTATTAAAGTACTTAATTATTACCAAGTTTGACTATTTGGTAAATTAATCCATATGTTGGGGTGTGATAAATACCCATAACTAAGTTGTTTGTTTAATGAAAACGTATTATATTTGACTCGACTCGTTTCTAAACAGAATTACATCAAAACGTAGACTAACTGAAAACGTACATCAAAAGAAAAAAAAACGTATTATATATGACCTGATTTACGTCAAAACGTGGAATAACTGAAAACGTACATAATAATAATAATAATAATAATAATAATAATAATAATAATAATAATAATAATAATAATAATAATATTAATAATAATAATAATAATAACTACAACATGTTATATTTGACCCAACTTATTTCTGGTGAAAATTTACGTCTAAAGGTAAATTAATTTAAATTCATAACGACACATACATTAAAAAAAACACGTAAAACTCGATTAAAAAGTTAACGGGTTGCAGGTGACAACGTTAAAAGTTAAGAAGTAAAATATACAAAAAAACAACAAAGAAATCACAAATATATAAAAAAAAGAGAAAATACAAAAAAAAAACCGCAAAACTTGATTACAAAGTTTTTAGAAAGCTAAGAATTATAAGTGTTAACACTAAAAGTTAAGGAGTAAAAGCATAAAAAAAAAGAGAAAAGAAAAGAAAAAGAGAAAAAAGAAAAAAAAATTTAAAAAGCAAGTTACTACAGTTGGCATGGATGTGAAATTGATTCTTGATATGACAGCCTTGATAATGCCAATGAAAATCTAGCCGCCATTGAAAATGTAAATATGGCGGGTTTAACTTCAAACGACAAAAGTTTGAGCGTTTGATGGAGTTTTTTAATCTCAAACGTCCATACGTGCATTTAATGCACCATCATTATCAATGTAACTCAAGGGAGGAAGGGAATGTCAATATGTATTTGCATTATATTTAATATAAATGCAAATTTCTTTATTAAACCTATGTTTATAGATTTATAAAATATAAAAAAGAAACAAAAGTATTATAAAATATTTATGATTAACTTTTTCACTTTCGTGTTTATAATAGATGATTAATTGTTTTAATGTTTGCACGTTTACTTTTTTATTAGAGACTCATTATTTATTTATCTATGGTGAACTTTTTCACTTTCGTGTTTATAATAAAGTGTCTTGATTATTTAATACTAATAATAGTATAACAAAATATAAAAAAGTAACAAAAGTATTATAAAAAAATAACATAAAACACATAATTATTACTTTTGACTTTAGAATAAAATAATGTATTAAAGTACTTAATTATTACCAAGTTTGACTATTTGGGAAATTAATCCATATGTTGGGGTGTGATAAATACCCATAACTAAGTTGTTTGTTTAATGAAAACGTATTATATTTAACTCGACTTGTTTCTGAACAGAATTACATCAAAACGTAGATTAATTGAAAACGTATATCAAAAGAAAAAAATACCGTATTATATATGACCTGATTTACGTCAAAACGGAGAATAACTGAAAACGTACATAATAATAAAAATAACTACAACATATTATATTTGACCCAACTTATTTCTGGTGAAAATTTACCTATAAAGGTAAGTTAATTTAAATTTATAACGACACATACACAAAAAAAAACACGTAAAACTCGATTAAAAAGTTAACGGGTTGCAGGTGACAACGCTAAAAGTTAAGAAGTAAAATATACAAAAAAACAACAAGAAAGAAATCACAAATATATAAAAACACAAAAATTGAGAAAATACAAAAAAAAAATAATAAAACCGCAAAATTTGATTACAAAGTTTTTAAAAAGCTAAGAATTATAAGTGTTAACACTAAAAGTTAAGGAGTAAAAGCATAAAAAAGAGAAAAGAAAAGAAAAAGAGAAAAAAGAAAAAAAAAATTAAAAAGCAAGTTACTACAGTTGGCATGGATGTGAAATTGATTCTTGATATGACAGCCTTGATGATGCCATTGAAAATCTAGCCGCCATTGAAAATGTAAATATGGCGAGTTTAATTTCAAACAACAAAAGTTTGATTGTTTGATTGATTTTTTTAATCTCAAACGTCCATACGTGCATTTAATGCACCATCATTATCAATGTACCTTATGGGAGGGAGGGAAGGTGAACATGTATTTGCATTATGGGACTTATTTGGCTAAGCTTATTTTAGTGACTTATTTACTTTTTGAAACGTTAAAAGGTGTTTGGGTTAGCTTATTATGTGAGAGGAATAAATAACTAAGTCATTCCATTATGACTTATTTGCTTTTCAAATAAGCAAATAAGTAAATAAGTCATTTCAATAAGCTTAGCCAAACAGCCCCTATATTTAATATAAATGCAAATTTCTTTATTAAACCTATGTTTATAGATTTATAAAATATAAAAAAATAACAAAAGTATTATAAAATATTTATGATGAACTTTCACTTTCGTGTTTATAATAGGTGATTAAATGTTTTAATGTTTGCACGTTTACTTTTTTATTAGAGACTCGTTATTTATTTATTTATGATGAACTTTTTCACTTTCGTGTTTATAATAAAGTTTCTTGATTGTTTAATACTAATAACAGTATAACAAAGTATAAAAAAATAATAAAAGTATTATAAAATAAAATAACATAAAAAACATAATTATTACTTTTGACTTTAGAATAAAATAATATATTAAAGTACTTAATTATTACCAAGTTTGACTATTTGGTACATTAATCCATATGTTGGGGTATGATAAATACCCATAAATAAGTTGTTTCTTTAATGAAAACCTATTATATTTGACTAGACTCGTTTCTGAACAGAATTACATCAAAATGTAAACTAATTGAAAACGTACATCAAAAGAAAAAAAAAACGTATTATATATGACCTGATTTACGTCAATAAGTAGAATAACTGAAAACGTACATAATAATAAAAATAATAGTAACAACAACATATTATATTTGACCCCAACTTATTTCTGGTGAAAATTTACGTCTAAAGTTAAGTTAATTTAAATTTATACCGACACATATATAAAAAAAACACGTAAAACTCGATTAAAAAGTTAACGGTTGCAGGTGACAACGCTAAAAGTTAAGAAGTAAAATATACAAAAAAAAAAAAAAAAACTGTAACACTCGTCTTGTAGATCCATTATTTTATCATAAAATATGGACTTTACAAAAACGAAATGCACTATTAACAAAAACTTAGTTAAAAAGTAAGATGTACTTCGTTATAGCGTTTAACATAGTTATTTAGCTAGATTAAAAACATTCAACATTTAGTAATGTTTACAAAACCACATTGTTTAAACATAATTAGATTAGTGCGGAAGCTTCAAAACTTATGTTTGGTTCTTGATTTCCTTGCTTGATCGGCATCCGAAACGAATGAGCATTACCTAAGGTCAAAACCACATCAATTGTTAGTTTTGACAACATAATATCAAGTACATGTAAATTCTATTGCCAAACAACGAAAAAGAACAAAGAAATGCAGCGCATTGGGTCTGTCGCGCCCCATGACAGATCAAGTCCAGGCTTTCGCGGCCCGCGAAGATTGTTGTATGATGCGACGGTGAATGTGACTTGGTGTCGCGTAGCGCGACGGCTTCATTTCGGCAGTAGGTTTGTTGTTTGGTGCTGTATGTTTGCCCAGCCATTTTATTTCCATTGTCAAACTTTAAACTATCATAACTTTTTATTTACATATCTGTTTTAGCCGATTCTTTTTCCTATATGTCCGTATTAAAATTACGGATCTAACCATTGAAATTTCACTTAACGAAACCTGGATTATGAACGAATGGCCCACAAAATCCTTGTGTTGATTATTTGACCCATTAACTATGAGTGCAAATTGTTTGCCAATCAATTCTTTGGCATTCTAATCTTATTTACTCATTCCCCGGGCTTGTAATTCTTGGCGTATCTGTGCCATTACATGGCTTTACGCTCGTATTCGAATTTCATGCTTGTTTTCTATAAATTCAAGCATTGCCACTTTATGCAATTCTTGTAACTAGTTTCTACCATTCGACCCGATAACATGGATTCATAAACTTAACTTAGTAAAATCATTCATTACTGAATTGCTATCTAGCACCAGGGCAATATGAGGCTTTCAAATCACTACTCGCAAGATCGATATAAGGACATAGTTTTGACCCGTTTGGTTGACGAGTGAAAATCCTCACTTTAATGTCAAGCCAAACTATTTCTAGCCAATATTTTAACCCGTTTGAGTGTCGAGTGGGCTTCGCCACTTTAATGACACGTCAAACACATATACTACATTATGACACCATTAACAAGCTAAAACCAAACGTTTATACGTAATGTAACGCGACCAAAGTCACGTACCTTTAGAGCACCCCCTTCAAGCGCGTATCCCCTCCGGCTTGTCCACTCGACGATCCGAATTCTTTGCCTAAAGAGTTCAATTCACAACCAATTTAGAACTCTTTTCATAATCTTTAATGCATAATTCGCTATAAAAATCAAATATGCGTTTTCATCCGATTTTTAACATTTTAGTCCTCACTTAGGCATTTTAACGAACACCTAGTGGGTCTAATTTTTACATAGCTAGAATCAGGTTCATGACTTGTTATTTTCACCAATTTCAATCACATATTTCGATTTCCTATTGTCAAGCATGCATACAATCACCAAAATTATCATAGAGAAATCAAAAAAATACAAATTTTAACAATCATAATTCTTGTGTTCATCTACTTAGTAAAACCCATTTAACCTATGAATGGGTTATCACAAGTTTCATAATTCTAAACAAGATTGTTGCAAATTATCAACTAGGATTCAGTCTTAAACTTGTTTTCATTACAAGTTTCATCTCAACATCACATAATAAAGCTTAATTTCGATTTTCACAATTTACCTAGAATTTGAGATGTATCAAAACACCAAAATTTTGCATACTTTATGATCCCTTGAACGAGGTGGTCACGAATTCGTGCTTGGAAATCGATTTAGACTAGATTGGAGCCCTCAATTTGGTGAAAATTGCAAGACTAGGCTTTGGTGGGGAGCTCTTGTTCGCCCCTATGTTTCTGATCGACCAGACACACCTAAGTGTGTGTTTGGTGTGGTTTATTTTTGTTTTAATCATTCAAGTTTCCATTTGAACAACTTAGTTCCCTTAACTATTGTTTTATTTATTAGTTTAGGAGTTTCAATCCACTTATTTGGCATCACAAGACTCGTAACTAACTGGGTTATTTATTCCTAGTTAGTTTGTTCTTGTTTATTTAATACTTTATAATTCTAATATAAAGTTTTATATTTTCGGGGTGTTACAAGTCCACCCCCCTTAAAGAGGGTTTCGTCCCCGAAACCAAAGTACGTACCGAATAATGTAGGGTAGAGTCGTTGCATCTCCTCTTCAGACTCCCATGTGGTATCCGAACCCTTTCTGTGTTCCCATTTGACCTTTACTTGGTTAATCTCTTTGTTCTTTAAGCTTTTCACCTTACGGTCTAGAATTGCTATCGGCTTCACCACGTAGTTAAGACTATTATCCACCTCAATGTCATCATAGTGGACATAAACTGTTTCGTCGGTTAGACATTTCCGGAGATGTGATACGTGGAATGTGCTATGAGTTCCACTCAGTTCCTCGGGTAATTCGAGACGGTTTGCGACCTTACCAACTCGTTCAATGATTCTAAATGGCCCAATAAACCTTGGGCTTAATTTCCCCCTTTTTCTAAACCGGATTATTCCCTTCCACGGTGATACCTTCAGCATCACCTTATCACCAACTTGAAACTCAATTGGTCTCCTTCATTTGTCTGCATACGACTTTTGTCGATCCTGAGGCGCTTTCAAGTGAGCTCGGACCAAGTCAATTTTCTCATTCGTAATTCGGACTACATCTTTATGTGCAAGCTCACGTGGACCAACCTCATCCCAACACACCGGGGTTCGGAATTTTCTACCGTAAAGCATCTCGTACAGAGCCATACCGATGCTTGCGTGGTAACTATTATTATATGAAAATTCAACCAACGGTAGATAGACATCCCAACTACCTCCGAAGTCAATAATACATGCCCGTAACATATCTTCCAACATCTGTATCGTTCTTTCAATCTGCCCATCCGTTTGTGGATGGTACGCTGTGCTAATGAACAATTTATGTAACACCCCGTGTTTCGAAAATCAAAGTCAAAGTCAAGATTGAATTCAAAGGAAGAAAAGATTGCTAATTGCGATCTGCCACTCCTTGCTCAACTACTTTTTTGACTTCTTTGACTTGTAATCGAATCTTTATTTTAATTGCATTAGTTGTATTATGTGGTTTATGCATTAATAATTGAGGTTTAATCGCTATTTATCGCACGTTTTTCGCTTTATCGCTTATCGCATCGCAATCGCATTCACAACCCGAATTATGCGTTCTAGATATTGTTTTATGTGTGTGTGCTACTTATGTGTTACTTGTGCATGTTTATTTATGTTTATGTTGTGGTGATTAATCGAAACGCAATCGCAACTCTATCGCAATCAAATCGCAAACGCTAAACGCAAGTTATTTAGGATGATTGTATGTTAGATATAGTATTTGTGTGTTTATTATTAATCTATCTCATTGCAAACTCAAAACTCAGTTAAACACATCGCAAAACCCAACGCACGAAACGAAACGCCAAAACTCAAATCATCGGAGCCACTCGATCGAGTGACCACTTGATCTGATGGCCAACCGATCGGATTGCCATCCGATCGGACTGTCATCCGATTGGTGACCCACTCGACCCCTGCACTTTCCTTTTTGGGAAACCCTATAAATACCCTCACTCGTCACATCACTTGATGTGACAGCCGTCTACTCGACCCAGCCGCACTCAAGCTCTCCTTTCTCTCGATTTCTCGTGATTCTTGTAAGTTCTCGACCTAAATCTTGTACTTCTATGATCTACACGCACTCCTTCATCTTTTTCTCTTTTAAATCTCAACTTTTAACCGTGAAATCAATGGATTTGAGGTGTTCTAGGATGATGTCATCATGGAGTTCTACACATATTCATGGTTAAAAGGATTGAAAGATGGTTTTCTAACTTTCTTTCAACTCTTTTACACTCAATGCACTCAAAACCGATAGAATCGGAGCTTGTTCTGATCTTCTACTCCTTCTTAGTGATGTGTTGGTTCAAGATCTAAATTCTATCAAAGAGACAATCAATTTCGGGTTAAACATGAACCACCGTCACGAACCTGTGAACTTATCGGACTTGGGTGATTCCTGTCCGATCGGATCACTTAAGTCTTGACGAGGTTTCTGTTGTTTAGCATGTTATCATGCCGTCTCGATCAAAACTGCAAAACTTTCAAAACAATCAAGTGTCAAGACGATCAGGTCGTTGGGAAGGATTGTCGTCCGATCGAATTGCCATCGGATCGGACAACCATCTGATCAACGTACACTTGGTCCTACACTTAAACTTTTATTTCAACTTTTCAAGTTTTGAACGTCGAACGGATTGTCGTCCGATCGGATTGCCATCGCCCTGATGTTTCCGCCATCGGTTGGGGTGTGACAGATTGGTATCAGAGCCATAACTATAGGGAATTAGGCGAGACTCGACCTAGTCCGGGTCGATGTCTTAGAAACGACCTAGTCTATAGTCTAAGTACCACAGACCGACTTGTACGTACCCTGTAGGGGTTTTGTATGAGCTTACTTGCTATATCTCGCTATTCTCGCTAAACACTATCACTGCACACTACTTTCAAGGGAACAAGTGATCAGGTTGAAATCAGGTGCGAAAACCGCAAACTCTCGACCAAATCGCTTGTTCGACCCGCATTCTCATCTATAAACAGGAGAATTTGCGTGGAATCAGGAGTGAAATCCGTACTTTAACACAGATTTCCTCTCTATTTTATCAAAACAGGAACGAAGTTTTTAAGATAGGGATGAAACCCGAACCTTAACGACTTGTTTCAATCTCTATTTTGGTTTTACAAAACTCTCACTAAAGGCTCGATGGACTCCAACGACTTGAAGTCGCACCGTAACTAGAAGGATGCGTACCGTTAGCCCGAAATCTAGGCGAGAGTACAGTCTAGAAGGCCAAAGTGTGCACTAAGAGTACTTGTGAATAGTCGAATCACTTTGGGAAGTCAACGTCTATTCAGCCTTAGACAATCTATTTTCGATTTCAATCTCGCAATCGCTAATTTTAAGTGTTTTGATTCCGAGCCCGCAACTACTGACTCTTTGTCGCTTTTATGTGGATTTTATGTGTTTTATGTGAATTTACCCATTTATGTGTTTCGATTTTGGTGATATATTCGCTTTTCGCTCCTTGTTTTGATCGACACACACAAATCGCACTGCCCATCTATCTCAACACGCTAACGTATCGTTACTACTTGTGGATAATCGCATGCTATGTTGCTCGCTAATCGCAATCGCTATTCTCGAACGCGCGCGGATTTTGAATGATAGGTTTATGTATTCTGACTGCCTCTTGGATGATAAAGGAACACATCGATTATACGTAGGAAAATACGTGTAAAATATAGTGTGTTTTCCGTGGCTTACGTGCTTCTGTGCTTTATGTGCTTATGTGATTCTGTGATTATGTGCCTATGTGGCTATGTGTTTATGTGATTATTCGTATTCCTGAGCTTTAGTCGTATTAAGTAAGTGTGATGTGAGATTCGATTATATTGTGTTTGAGTCCTGTGGCGATGTCTGTTGCAGACAATGTCGTCATCTGGATCCCTTCACTCTCGAACTGCTCGCCGAAACCAGAAAGATAAACGCATTGCTGCTCTCGTCGCTAAGCAGATAGCACAAGTTATCCCTCAGATCGTTAGCGACCTAAACGAGAATGCTAGCAAGTCTTTTGAAGAATCCCGAACTGATTCGCCAAGGTGTGCTTTTAGCTTCAAGCAGTTCAAAGCTTGCGGCCCGCAAGAATTTACCGGCGAAGATGGTCCTACGGCCATCTTTCAATGGTTCGATTCGATTGAAGTCACCCTATGTCAGAGCAACTGTCTTGACAATCTCCGAACTGTTAACGCCACTGACGTCTTCCAGTCCCGCGCTCTAGACTGGTAGACGGCCGAGAGAAACAAGAGAGGAAATGACGCAGCTTATGGATTGACGTGGGATGAGTTGAAGGACCTGATGATGAAAGACCTCTGCCCTCCCCACGAGCTCCAAAAGTTGGAGGACGAGTTCCGGCATCTGAAGTAGAAGGATGGTGACAACGCTGCTTTGACCGCTCGCTTTAAGCAGCTAAGCATAATCTGTCCGGACCAAGTTAAGACGGCCGAAATCACCATCAAGAAGTACATCCGTGCTCTACCGGATTGTGTGGTTGATTTCGTCCAAGCTGCCAAGACGTCGACCATTGAGGAAACCTTTCTACTCGCTGCTGAGATCAATGATAAGCGAGTCAAGGCTGGTGTTTGGGACAAAGCCTCAAAGAATCTGCATAAAGCTACCACCACTGCAACCGCTGAAACCGTCGCCGCTCCTCAGTCTTCAAAGTCCTCTCGTCGCAAGAGGAAGAACAACAACAGTAGCAAAAATTGCGCTGTCACCACTGCTGCCCCGCTCCAAGCTGTACTAGGTCAGCAGCAGCCTCAACACCGCCAAGTAGCGGCACCCGTTACCAACGCACCGCCGGAAAAGCATGCGTATACTGGTCCTCACCCGGCATGCCCTACTTGTACTTATCACCAGGCAGTGGGAATCGCCTGCAGATACTGTGTGCATTGCAACATGTACGACCATTTCTCCGCCAACTGTCGTACAGGTCCACGTTAAGCTACAGCTCCAGCTCCTGCTCAGCAAGCTCTACTTTCCGCTCCTCAAGGCCAACAAGTGGCTCCTGCACCCGCGATCCATGCTAGAGCTTGCTTTGCGTGTGGTGATCCCAACCACTTCGCAAACATGTGCCCGAATCAAGTGGTGAAGCAAGAGCCACAATAGCAGCAGCCCCAGCAACAGCAGCAGCAGCAACAACATCCAGCAGCTCGCGGACGCACTTTCAACATCAATGTTCGCCAAGCTCAAGCCGATAACAATGTGGTCAATGGTACGTTCCTTGTGAATGGTATTTATGCTTCGTGTTTGTTTGATACTGGAGCCGATAACTGTTTTCTGTCGTTTGAATTCGAAAAGCTCCTTAATCGTAAGCGCGCCCATCTCCCATCGACATTCGATGTTGAAGTTGCCACCGAAAGAACCGTCACTTTCAATTATGTTCTTCGTGATTGTACTCTCGAACTTAACAATCACATCTTTCCTATCGACCTTATTCCGATGCAGCTCGGTAGTTTTGACGTCATAGTAGGCATGGACTTTCTTCGTGAAAACCATGCTGAAGTTGTTTGCTTCGATAAGATGATTCGATTCTCGCTCACAAATAGTGATCAACTTTGTGTGTATGGTGAAACTCCTTCGAAGAAACTCCAACTCATGTCGTGTATCCAAGCTAGCAAGTATCTCCGCAAGGAATACCAAGCTTTCTTGGCACACATTGTAGTAACGGAGAAAAAGGAAGTTAAGGAGGTAAACCAGGTACCGGTGGTTTGTGAATTTTCTAATGTTATCCCTGACGATCTCCCAGGCCTACCTCCGAGTCGTGATATCGACTTTCGTATCGACCTCATTCCTCGAGCAAATCCTGTTGCTAGAGCTCCTTATCGACTCGCTCCATCTGAAATGCGCGAACTCTCGAGTCAGCTCCTGGAATTGCTTGATAAAGGCTTCATTCACCCTAGCACCTCTCCGTGGGGCGCACTAGTCCTCTTCGTCAAAAAGAAGGATGGGTCGTTCCGGATGTGCATCGACTACAGGGAATTGAATAAGCTGACCATCAAGAATTGCTATCCCCTGCCTTGAATTGATGATTTGTTTGACCAGCTGCAAGGTGCATCGTGTTTTTCGAAGATCGATCTACGCTCAGGCTATCACCAGTTACACATTCAAGAGGAGGATATACCCAAAACCGCTTTTCGCACTCGTTACGGCCACTATGAGTTCCTTGTTATGCCTTTTGGTTTAACCAACGCACCCGCGGTTTTCATGGATCTAATGAATCGTGTGTGTAAACCATTCCTCGACCGCTTCATCATCGTGTTCATCGATGATATCCTGATCTATTCCATGTCAAAAACCGAACACGCGCAACATCTACGTTTGGTTCTCGAGCTACTCCAGGGGAATCGACTCTACGCCAAGTTCTCCAAGTGTTAATTTTGGTTAGAGGAGGTTCAATTCCTCGGTCACATTGTCAATAGTCAAGGTATTCACGTCGACCCCGTGAAGATCGAAGCTGTTAAGAGTTGGATTACACCTAAGAACCCGTCTGAAGTCCGTTCTTTTCTCGGACTAGCGGGCGATTATTGCCGATTTATCGAAGGATTCTTTAAAATCGCTGTGCCGCTTACTTCCCTCACGCATAAAGACAAGCCTTTTGTTTGGGGAACCCAACAAGAGACTGCCTTTCAAACTCTCAAGCATATGCTCTGCAATGCTCCCGTCCTTGCTTTACCCGACGGAAACGACGACTTCGTTGTCTATTGCGATACGTCGAACCTTGGTCTTGGTTGTGATCTCATGCAACGGGACAAGATTATCGCTTACGCGTCTCGTCAGCTCAAGATCCACGAGAAGAACTATACAACCCACGACCTCGAGCTAGGCACAGTTGTTTTTGCATTGAAGATTTGGCGACACTACCTTTATTGTACTAAGTGTACGGTCTTCACCGACCATAGGAGCCTACAACACATCTTCAGCCAGAAAGAACTTAATATGCATCAACGCCGGTGGATGGAACTTCTCAACGATTACGACTGTGAGATTCGTTATCATCCTGGCAAAGCAAATGTTGTTGCCGACGCCCTCAGCAGACGAAGCTATTTGCATAGCGTTCTTAATGTTCAAGCCCAGCATCATCTCGAAACCCTTATCCGCGAAGCCCAACATGCCTGTTTTACCGAGCGCACTTTGAAGAAGGAAAGGATTTTCAACGATGGAGCCCAGCTAGTGAATAAGTGGAATGGGATATTCCATTACCCGGATCGAATTTGGATCCCTAAGCGGACCGATTTACGACAGATTTTGATGGACGAAGCCCATAAGTCTCGATATTCTATTCATCTCGGTGCCGATAAAGATGTACCAGGACCTTCGCTACAAGTACTGGTGGCCAGGCATGAAGAAAGATATCGCTCTCTACGTTTTGAAGTGCCTGACTTGCTCGAAAGTCAAGGCCGAGCATCAAAGACCCTCTGGCTTACTCATCCAACCCAAGATCCCCATGTGGAAATAGGAGAGTATAGCTATGGACTTTATAATGAAACTTCCGCGCACGCCATCAAGTCACGACAGCATCTGGGTTGTCGTTGAACGTTTGACCAAATCTGCTCATTTTCTGCCGATACGAGAAGACTACAAGGTAGAAAAATTAGCCCGAATCTACACCAATGAGATCATTTGTCGACATGGGACGCCTCGCGACATCATCTCTGACCGTGATGGTCGGTTTACTTCGCGTCTTTGGGAAACGTTTCAATCCGCTCTCAGTACTACGCTTAATCTAAGTACCGCTTTCCAACCCCAAGCCGACGGTCAGACTGAAAGAACGATTCATAACCCTTGAAGACATGCTACGTTCGTGTGTCATAGATTTCGATGGTGATTGGGACGTATACTTACCTTTAGTCGAATTCTCGTACAATAAAAGTTATCATTCCAGCATTCAAATGGCACCGTTTGAGGCATTATATGGAAGAAAATATCGATCGCCTATTGTATGGCACGAGATCGGTGACTCGCAGATAACCGGTCCTGAGCTACTGCAAGAAACCACTGACAAAATCCTCCAAATTCGAGACAATTTGCTGAAAGCTCGGAGTCGTCAGAAAAGTTATGCCAATAGACGACGCAAACCCCTTGAATTTGACGTTGGCGACCATGTACTCCTGAAGGTATCACCTTGGAAGGGTGTGGTCAGATTCGGCAAGAGAGGAAAGTTCGCGCCTCGATATGTTGGACCCATTAAGATTCTGGAAAGGATCAGCAAAGTGGCCTACAGACTCGAACTACCGGAGGAACTTAGCAACGTCTACCCGACTTTCCATGTTTCGAACCTCAGAAAGTGTCTGGCTGAGCATGATTTACACCTTCCACTTGAGGATCTCCAAGTGAACGAAACATTACACTTCGTGGAGAAGCTTGTCGAGATCATGGACCGCCAAACCAAGCAGCTCAGACGCTCGTGCATTCCCATTGTGAAGGTCCGATGGTAAGGCAAACGAGGCGCCAAGTTCACTTGGGAACTCGAAAGCGACATGAAGGCGATGTACCCGCTGTTGTTTCTTACAACTAAAGCCTAATTTCGGGACGAAATTCCCTTAAGAGAGGGAGGCTGTAACACCCCATGTTTCGAAAGTCAAAGTCAAAGTCAAGATTGAAGTCAAAGGAAGAAAAGATTGCTAATTGCGATCTGTTACTCCTTGCTCAACTACTATTTTGACTTATTTGACTTGTAATCGAATCTTTATTTTAATTGCATTAGTTGTATTATGTGGAGTATCTGTTAATAATTGAGGTTTAATCGCCATTTATCGCATGTTTTATCGCTTATCGCATCGCAATCGCATTCACAACCCGAATTATGCGTTCTGGATATCGTTTTACGTGTGTGTGCTACTTATGTGTTACTTGTGCATGTTTATTTATGTTTATGTTGTGGTGATTAATCGAAACGCAATCGCAACTCTATCGCAATCAAATCGCTAACATTAAACGTAAGTTATTTAGGATGATTATATGTTAGATATAGTATTTGTGTGTTTATTATTAATCTATCTCATCACAAACTCGAAACTCGCTTAAACGCATCGCAAAACCCAATGCACGAAACGAAACGCCAAAACTCAAATCATCGGAGCCACTCGATTGAGTGACCACTCGATTGGATGGCCAACCGATCGAATTGCCATCCGATCGGACTGTCATCCGATCGGTGACCCACTCGACCCTTGCACTTTCCTTTTTGGGAAACCCTATAAATACCCTCACTTGTCACATCACTTGATGTGACAACCCTCTACTCGACCCAACCGCATTCAAGCTCTCATTTCTCTCGATTTCTCGCGATTCTTGTAAGTTCTCGACCTAAATCTTGTACTTCTATGATCTACACGCACTCCTTCATCTTTTTCTCTTTTAAATCTCAACTTTTAACCGTGAAATCAATGGATTTGAGGTGTTCTAGGATGATGTCATCATGGAGTTCTTATGAACTTCAAGTATTGGCTTCATTCCACCAAGAACAACTCAGATCTAAAGGATTTCCAAAGATTAAACAATGTTTTCGCACAGATCTACACATATTCATGGTAAAAAGTATTGAAAGATGGTTTTACAACTTTCTTTCAACTCTTTTACACTCAATGCACTCAAAACCGATAGAATCGGAGCTTGTTCTGATCTTCTACTCCTTCTTAGTGATGTGTTGGTTCAAGATCTAAATTCTATCAAAGTGACAGTCGATTTCGGGTTAAACATGAACCACCGTCACGAACCTGTGAACTGATCGGACTTGGGTGATTCCTGTCCGATCGGATCACTTACGTCTTGACGAGGTTTCTGTTGTTTAGCACGTAATCACGGCGTCTCGATCAAAACTGCTAAACTTTCAAAACAATCAAGTGTCAAGACGATCAGGTCGTTGGGAAGGATTGTCGTCCGATCGGATTGCCATCCGATCGGCTTACACTTGGTCCCACACTTAAACTTTTATTTCAACTTTTCAAGTTTTGAACGTCGAACGGATTGCCGTTCGATCGTATTGCCATCTGATCAAACGACCATCCGACCATGTGATGTTTGGGGCTTCAACACTTAACAATTTTCAGCATGTTCAATGCATAGTCAGTTCTAACGGATTGCCACCCGATCGGTAGACCATCCGATCGAGTGACAACACTGCTGTGAACTTGTTCTCTGAGAAATACCTCGCCGAACGGATCATCACCCGATCGAACCACCGTCTGATCGATCGACCTAAAGGGTAGAGATACTTCTCTGTTTTCAAAATGCTACAACGAAAACTTCAAAAGGCAAACCATCATACACAAACACATCCTCACCAAACGAGGTGTCAATCCAATCGAATGGCCATCCGATCGGATTACCATCCGACACCTATCACTCTTGCACCGTTTAACGCGCCGCTTATCGTTTATGCTATCGTTAATTGTTCAGGCTAATCTCTCTCAGCGCTCCTTTCAATCCAAGAGAGAGTTTACTTGTTAAACATAATCTATGAGTATACTCGATCCCTTTTTGCTTTACGCACTTTTGGGTGTTACATACGTTATCTCTATTCAAATCACAATCGACACACAACGTAAACACTATTTATACGCTAACCGTTATTGCATGCTACGTGTTATTCGATGAATGCTTGTATGTTATGTTAACACAGTGATTGTTTCCTGACACCTTAGCAACGATAGTACTATAGTTTGGACTCATCACCTGTCATGGACAGGGGTTGTTAAGGGCTTTACTTCACGTGTCCCAGTGGGGATATGTTGCGCATTCTACAGCTCGCAGTCACGTCTGTGCATATTTCTTTGTCGATAACCTACTTGCCTTCACTTTATACATGTTCCATGCTGGTTATGTGTAAACGATTTCGAACTCTACTATGCTATATTAAACATGTATGCTCACCTTTACACTATGTGTATTGACCTTTATTTTAACGCATGTGACAGGTGTTTAGGATGCTTGCTATATGGAATCGAGTTAGGAAGGGTCTAGAAACAAACGAACAATTTATTTAAATCTGAGTTGTCAAAACAATTTACTGTCTTTGAGATTTCATGTCTGTAATAATTATTTTTTTGCTGAATATGTTTTGGTATGGGACTTAACGTTAAATATTCGGTAATATTAGTTATGGATTTCTCCTGGACAATCTGTTTCGCTCAGTGCCGCGCCCTGATGTTTCCGCCATCGGTTGGGGTGTGGCAATTTAGTTCCCATTCGCTCTTGGAATTCGCGCCAAAAGTTCGAAGTAAACCGAGTATCTCTGTCGGACACGATGGATATCGGTACCCCGTGGCGTGCCACTATTTCATTGGTATACACCTCTGACATCTTTCCGGATGTATATGTCTCACGAATCGGAATGAAGTGAGCACTTTTTGGCTATCTATCCACAACTACCCATATAGCATCGTATCCGCGGTTGGTTTTGGGCAATTTAGTCAACAAATCCATTGTGATTTGCTTCTATTTCCATACTGGGATGTCCAATGGTTGCAGTTTACCATACGGCTTTTGGTGTTCCGCTTTGACTTGTAAACAGGTCAAGCACTTCTCCACATATTTTACAACATCCCTTTTCATTCCGGGCCACCAATAGTTTCGCTTTAAATCATTATACATCTTCGTTACCCCCGGATGGATAGAATAACGGGATTTATGAGCTTCGTCAAGTAGGAGTGTCTTGACTCGACACGAATTTGGGACCCATATCCTCCCGAAACGTGTCTTTAACCCGTTGTTACCAACCACCAATTCTTTCAATTGGCCAACTATTCTTTCTTTCTTCAGATTTTCCTCTTTCACTGCTTCTACTTGAGATTTTCGCATTTGTTCAAGTAGACCCGATGTCAGAATTAGTTGCATCGATTATACTCGAATCAGTGTATAGTCTACCTTTCGGCTCAACGCATCGGCCACCTCATTAGCTTTCCCGGGATGGTAATGTATATCACAACCAAAATCCTTGACTGTTTCCAACCACCGCTTCTGTCTCATGTTTAATTCCTTCTGATCGAAGAAATATTTCAAGCTTTTATGGTCGTTAAAGATAGTGAATTTTACCCCATACAAATAATGCCTCCATATCTTTAAGGTAAACACAACCGCCGCCAACTAGAGATCGTGTGTAAGGTATTTCTTTTCATGGATCTTCAGTTGTCTCGAGGCATAGGCTATAACCTTGCCCCGCTGCAACAAAACACACCCGAGCCCCGAATGTGACGCATCCGAGTAAACCACCATATCATCAACTTCGTCCGGCAATGTCAATACCGGAGCGTGAGTCAATTTTTCCTTAAGCATTTGGAACGCCTTTTCTTGATCATTCCCCAAATAAACTTTTCATTTTTACGAGTTAATTTGGTTAACGGCACGGTAATCTTGGAGAAATCTTGTATGAATCTCCTATAATATCCTGCGAGCCCCAAAAAGCTTCTGATTTCCGAAGGATTCTTTGGTGGATTCCATCTCGCCACTGCTTCTATTTTTGACGGGTCTACTAACACCCCGTTCGCACTAATAATGTGCCCGAGAAATTGCACTTCTCGTAACCAGAAAGCACATTTCGAGAATTTTGCGTATAATTTCTCTCTTCTGAGCGTTTCCAACACTTCGCGTAAATAGCTTGCATGTTCTGCTTCATTCTTTGAATACACTAAGATGTCGTCGATGAACACCATCACCGACTTATACAACATCGGTTTGCAAACCCGGTTCATGAGGTCCATGAAAGCTGCGGGTGCATTGGTTAACCCGAAGGACATCACGAGGAATTCGTAATGTCCGTACCGTGTACGAAAGGCCGTCTTCGGTATATCCTCCTCCTTGACCTTCAAATGGTGATAACCCGACCTAAGGTCAATCTTTGAGAACCAACTCACGCCTTTTAATTGGTCAAATAAGTCATCAGTTCTTGGAAGCGGGTATCGATTTTTCACCGTGAGTTTATTTAACTCTCGGTAATCGATACACATGCGCATGCTCCCGTCCTTTTTCACGAATAGCACCGGTGCACCCCACGGAGACACACTCGGTCTAATAAACCCCTTGTCGAGCAGGTCTTGAATCTGAGACATTAATTCTTGTAGCTCTGATGGCGCGAGCCTATACGGTGCTTTGGCTACGGATTTCGCACCCGGAATCAGTTCAATTCCGAATTCTACCTCCTGTTCGGGCGGTACCCCCGGTAAATCTTCTGGAAACACATCTACATACTCACGTACTACCGGTACGTCTTCAATCTTCGGCAATCCCTCCTCGGGTTCATTTGCATAAATCATGAACGCTATACATCCGTGCCTCATAAGTTTGTGAGCCTTTAGCATTGAGCACATAACAGGATTACCCCCTTTCTCGCCATAGATGGTAACGTGTTTTCCACTTGGAGACGTTAGTTTTATCTCCTTGCGGAAACACACAACCTTCGCGTGATGTCGGGATAACCAATCCATCCCAACCACTACTTGAAATTCTCCCATAGACATCGGAATCAGGTTTATTGAGTATTCTTCACCATCAATACTCATCTTACAATCTTGACATACGTCACATACGATAAAACTTTTGTTGTTACCTATTTCTACTTCTAAAGGCATAGGTAATCTCGTCAATACAAATGAAGGATGTCGAATAAATCCATGTGAAATAAAGGATTTATTCGCACCTGTATCATATAACACATGTGCGGGAATTGAATTTATATCGAATATACCTGAGACCACATCGGGTTCCACCTTTGCCTCGGCCGCGGTTAACTGGAAGGATCTGGCATTTGCTTTCAGAGTTTCTGCTTGCGAATCCTTGCCATCCTTCTTCCCAACCAACTCCGGCCATTCTGATTTCTTATGGCCCGGCTGGTAGCACTTATAACAAACCGATACTTTTCCCGGGCATAACGCAGCCGTGTGTCATGTCTTCCCGCATATAGGACACGACTTATCTTTAAACCGGCACTCGCCCTTGTGCCCTTTCCCGCATACCTTACAACTCGGCGTCCTGCCTTTCCCTTCCTGTTTCTTTGACGACTCCGTGGTTCGTGCTTTGTTTGCAGGGCTTGGATTAATAGTCTGTGCCCTTCGTTCACCTCTCTCAATTTGCTTTTTCAGCTCTATCTCCCTTTCTCGAGCAGTGTTAATGATTTCAGTGAGAGTCTCGTACTTCGAGGGAGTCATAAACTCCTGATACTCTGCGCTTAGCATATTATAATAATAGTACACTTTCTGTTCTTCGGACGTCACCAACTCGTCACAAAATCTCAGTTTGTCAAGGAAGATCCCTGTGATCTTATCAATAGATTCACCTTTTTGTCTCAGCTAAATAAACTCCTCCTTGATTCGGTTGATAACTTCCTTGGGACTGTGGTGTTTAAGGAATGGTACCTTAAACTCATCCCATGTCATTGCCCTTGCTGCTTCGCTTCCAATATCCTTTTTCTTATTATCCCACCAGTCTTTTGCTTGACCTCTCAGCTAACCCATACCATAAGCTAGGAAGTCGTTTGTGTCGTAGTGGGTTCTCTCAAACACCCCTTCAATTATCACTTAACCAGAGTTGGCATATTATCGGATCCACCTCTCCGTTATAAAGTGGCGATTTACATGCCATGAATTCCTTGTATGAGCAGCCCTTGTGCTGTCCAGATTTTTCCTTTGTTGTGTTGGTACTATCTTCCAACTTCTTAATTCTTTCTTCGACTAACGAAAGTACCGTGTTTTGGATCTTATCTATAAAACCGGATAGGCTATTTTCAATTGCCTTTCCTAATTCCTCGGCAATTACTTCTTTCATTTGCTCGGTGACTATCGGCACCGCATCATCATTACCTTTTTCCGTCATCTTTGAAATTGAAATGTTTACACTAATCGTTAAACATTTCATCTATAACATATACTTTATTTGCTTCGGTTTAGCCAAGTCCGCAACTTGCTTTAACCGTTCTCATTTAGTGCACATTCCGGGTTTAAGTGTGTTAACACACTCTTCCCGTGCACGTCAATTTATATTTTTCTTCTACATTAATAAGCCTACTAAATGATTAACTCTTACTGGATGTTGATCAAGCTTGAACCGAACACATTTTGTTAACAACCTTGAGCTCTGATTACCAACTTGTAACACTCGTCTTATAGATCCATTATTTTATCATAAAATACGGACTTTGCAAAAACGAAATGCACTATTAACAAAAACTTAGTTAAAAACTAAGATGTACTTCGTTATAGCATTTAACATAGTTAACTAGCCAGATTAAAAACATTCAACATTTAGTAGTGTTTACAAAACCACATTGTTTAAACATAATTTGATTAGTGCGGAAGCTTCAAAACTTGTGTTCGATTCTTGATTTCCTTCCTTGATCGGCATCTGAAACGAACGAGCATTACCTAAGGTTAAAACCACATCAATTATTAGTTTTGACAACATAATATCAAGTACATGTAAATTCTATTGCCAAACAACGAAAAAGAAGACAGAAATGCAGCGAATTAGGTCTGTCGCGCCCCGCGACAGATCAAGTCCAGGCTTTCGCGGCCCGCGACGATCGTCGCGTGACGAGACAGTGAATGAGACTTGGCGTCGCGTAGCGCGACGGCTTCATTTCGGCAGTAGGTTTGTTGTTTGGTGTTGTATGTTTGCCCAGCCATTTTATTTCCATTGTCAAACTTTAAACTATCATAACTTTTTATTTACATATCCGTTTTAGCTGATTCTTTTTCCTATATGTCCATATTAAAATTACGGATCTAACCATGTAAATTTCACTTAACAAAACCCGGATTATGAATGAATGGCCAACAAAATCCTTGTTTTGATTATTCGACCCATTAACTATGTGTGCAAATTGTTTGCCAATCAATTCTTTCGCATTCTAATCTTATTTACCCATTCCCAGGGCTTGTAATTCTTGGCGTATCCGTACCATTACATGGCTTTACGCTCGTATTCGAATTTCATGCTTGTTTTCTATAAATTCAAGCATTGCCACTTTATGCAATTCTTGCAACTAGTTTCTACCATTCGACCCGATAACACGGATTCATAAACTTAACTTAGTATAACCATTCATTACTAAATTGCTATCTAGCACCAGCACAATATGAGGCTTTCAAATCTCTACGCGCAAGATCGATATAAGGACATAGTTTTGACCCGTTTGGTTGACCCGTTTGAGTGTCGAGTGGGCTTCGCCACTTTAATGACACATCAAACGCATATACTACATTATGACACCATTAACAAGCTAAAACCAAACGTTTATACGTAATGTAACGGGACCAAAGTCAGGTACCTTTAGAGCACCCCCTTCAAGCGCGTATCCCCTCCGGCTTGTCCACACAACGATCCAGATTCTTTGCCTAAAGAGTTCAATTCACAACCAATTTAGAACTCTTTTCATAATCTTTAACGCATAATTCGCTATAAAAATCAAATATGCGCTTTCATCCAATTTTTAACATTTTAATCCTCACTTAGGCATTTTAACGACCACCTAGCGGGTCTAATTTTTACATAGCTAGAATCAAGTTCATGACTTGTTATTTTCACTAATTTCAATCACATATTTCGATTTCCTCATGTCAAGCATGCATACAATCACCAAAATTATCATAGAGAAATCAAGAAATACAAATTTTAACAATCATAATTCTTGTGTTCATCTACTTAGTAAAACCCATTTAACCTATGAATGGGTTATCACAAGTTTCATAATTCTAAACAAGATTGTTGCAAATTATCAACTAGGATTCAGTCTTAAACTTGTTTTCATTACAAGTTTCATCTCAACATCACATAATAAAGCTTAATTTCGATTTTCACAATTTACCTAAAATTTGAGATGAATCAAAACACCAACATTTTGCATACCTTATGATCCCTTCAACGAGGTGATCACGAATTCGTGCTTGGAAATCGATTTAGACTAAATTGGAGCCCTCAATTTGGTGAAAATTGCAAGACTAGGGTTTGGTGGGGAGCTCTTGTTCGCCCTTGTGTTTTTTATCGACCAGACACACCTAAGTGTGTGTGTGGTTTATTTTTGTTTTAATCATTCAAGTTTCCATTTTAATAACTTAGGTCCCTTGACTATTGTTTTATTTATTAATTTAGGAGTTTCAATCCACTTATTTGGCATCACAAGACTCGTAACTAACTGGGTTATCTATTCCTAGTTAGTTTGTTTTGTTTATTTAATACTTTATAATTCTAATATAAAGTTTTATATTTTCGGGGTGTTACAAGTCCACCCCCCTTAAAGAGGGTTTCGTCCCCAAAACCAAAGTACGTACCGAATAATGAAGGGTAGAGCCGTTGCATCTCCTCTTCGGACTCCCATGTGGTATCCCAACCCTTTCTGTGTTCCCATTTGACCTTTACTTGGTTAATCTCTTTGTTCCTTAAGCTTTTCACCTTACGGTCTAGAATTGCTATCAGCTTCCCCGCGTAGTTAAGACTATTATCCAGCTCAATGTCATCGTAGTGGATATAAACTGTTTCGTCGGTTAGACATTTCCGGAGATGTGATACGTGGAAAGTGCTATGAATTCCACTCAGTTCCTCGGGTAATTCGAGACGGTTTGCAAACTTACCAACTCGTTCAATGATTCTAAATGGCCATAAATAAGTTGTTTGTTTAATGAAAACGTATTATATTTGAATCGACTCGTTTCTGAACAGAATTACATCAAAACGTAAACTAATTGAAAACGTACATCAAAAGAAAAAAAAGCGTATTATATATTGTCACACCCCGGCCGCGTTAAAACAACAAACCGCGGCGGAAACGCCGGGGAGTGAGGCGACAGAATTATTGTTCCACAACCATGGTAACCAAATGTTTCGTTTTATTGAATTATTATGTAATGTACATTGTCTTTAAACCAAAACAATCAAACTACAGATTGTTTATAGTTGTTTTTGTTTTTTTTGAAGTCACTAAGGCCTCGTCCAGGTCCTATGTGACACAAGCTTCCTAGCAAGCAACATCAAGCAATACCACCTGAAACATATGTAAAAAGAAAGTCAGCAAAGAAATGTTGGCGAGTACATAGGTTTTATGGGAGTATCGGATTCATGGCTCGTTTATATGTTGCAGTACCTCGATAGACTACAAGAGTCAAAATACAAACCTCGTTTTGAAAAGTGTATTGCAACATAATTAACCAACTCCAATCAAATTGGTTAAAGTTTATAAAATCTCGTAGCCATGACTCTTAACTCAAAAATATTTGTTTTAGTATAAAAACTTGTAAACATCTCGTTAATAAAACTCGTATGGTTTATATCGTTTCAAAAACCTCGTTGTGTGACATTGTTTCAAAATCGTTTCCTCGGTGAACTAAATAATGACACACAATGTAATATGATAGAAGCACTTATATATAAGATGTACCAGCGGCGTATCTACCATGATTCTATCATACTACACCCGTCCCATTTTCTAATCACTACCCAAAACCAATCGTTTAATTCGTCTAACTCGTTTCAAATCGTGTATCTCGCTTCAAATCGTTTAACTCGTCCCAAAATCGTATTCGTTTTAATAGTGAAACTACTTTTGGTCGTCTCGTTAACAACATTCAAACCTTCGTGACTCGTCTAACTCGTTTCTCGTTTCGTATTAACAAACCACCAAAGGGTAAGTTAACAATCATCAGGTTCGGTCGTTACCTACATAACCCCCACACATAACCATGGGTGTAGTCTGATAACGGGATTTGTCAGATCCTATGGTACCATAACCTAATACTGGACGGCTCGGCCAAAGCTAATGAATGTCAATCGTTATGTAATCACAACCAACAAGTCTTGTTCACCTTATTGAAATCGTTATTAGTTTAGTATAAACCATCGTTTTCGAAATTATCGTTTAAACCTTGAAATTCGTTTTGTACATATGAATCACCCCAAAACAATTGAAAACAGTAAAATAGGGGAACTATGTACTCAATTGAGATTGTAGGGTATCCCTGATTTAGTGAACTATCAATGCTCGGGCAATCAAGGAATCAAGTGGTACCTAGTATCGGATCGCTAGTCAAACCATAGATGCCTAAATCGGAAGATCGGAAAGAATGAGGTCTTGTAAACCAAATGAGTGTAGAAACTCATGTGATATGGTTTGACAAAGCCTACATTCTAAATCGGAACTTAACCTAAGTGCTTTCGACCCATCGCGACCCATTAAGGTAGCTTACGCTACTTTAACGCGTCGTGCGCGCAAACGCGCGTTCGAGACGTCTAACTAGTCCTATGATAAGTATTACATGCCTAAACATGTTCAAATAGGTTGCATAATCAGTTTAGGTGACAAAAGTTGGGTTACATATGCTTAAAGTCCAATTATGCATGAAAAGGGCATTTTGGTAATTTACCTAAGGCATATAATTCGCCTATCATACAACTACTTAAACTCGGTGACCATAAGGTATAACCTCGGAAGGTTATTCCCTATACAACTATGGTCACTAAACATGCTTGGTCGGATCCCAAAGATCGACTAAACGGGTCGAGTTCGGAAGTCTAAGCGGTGGTTTAGACCGCTCGACTTACGACTCTAAACAAGCACTAACTATTAGTGACGAGTTAAATATGTCAAAGCATGTTCAACTTACTGATTTGGTATCAAAACAAAGTGTTTTGATACCTAATAGTAGTTCCGTTGCAAAATGCGTGCTAAAACGCATTTTGACCGAAACTTCGACTCGTCACTACACCTAGTCAACGTGGTAATCAATTGGTATAGTCACTAAGGACTATAACCAACGTGATTACGCTAACGTTGCGAAGTTCAAACGAACTTCTCGTTGACCAACTCGTGGTCAAAGCTGAAAGTCAAACTATATTTGACTTTCAAACTAGAAAAACAATAAAAAGAATGAAAGAATACTCACAATGGGTCCTTGCTATCTTTTCTACAAGAAAACCAAGTTCCCAAGAAGATTAGAAAGCTCCAAACACTTTGGGAAGCTCTCCAAATCAGATGAAGAAGAAGAGAAGAATGAATGAGCAAATGAAACAAGGGAGGGCCTTGCTATTTATAGTTGTAGGAAGAACACAAGATCATTCCAAGTGTTTTTGTGGCCAACAAGGAATAATCTTGACCCTACAAGTGTTAGGAGCTGATTGGGAGCCTTGGTGATCACACAAACTTGCCCATTACACAAAGAAGTTACCATAACAGCCCCTAAAGAATCAAACAGCAGCAAAAATCAACTTTCTGGTCGCTGGGCCTGCTTTACGAACCGCAAAGGGTCCCTTACGGTCTGTAAGGACCATGCTGCAGATCAGCAACTTTCACAAAATGGCAGATTAGGCCCCTGAGCTTGTTTTGACGTGTTTTGGCACTTCTAACACCCGTCAAACCCATTTTTAAGCTCCATAATGAAGTTAAAGTATGGGGAACATGAAACATGCTCAAAAATATGCCGGATGTTGGTTCGTTTGGCCGTACGGTTGCGTTGTTCGGCTAATTACGACGGAAATCGTAACGGGCGCGAAAACGATCCAAATTACGAAAAGAATGGAATTTTTGCATGCCGATCACTAAAATAAAATATTTTAGTGTGTACAAAAATTTTGGATGCATATGTGGTCAGAACGTAAGATATGCATGAAAATGCAAACTTACGTCGTTTTTGACACTTTTAGTCCCTGTAAGATCATGTAAGCATGTTTTCGCACACCGAACCTATCAAAGCTTATTTCTAAGCCATGTTTAGGTTATATATGGTATGTTTAACTTATGATCAAGTTCCGGACTGTACGTTGCCTTACGAAACGGCAGACTTTTGCAAGTTGACGCAAATAGTCCCTGAGAGCGAATAAACTTGTTTTTGCCATACCAAAGCCTTTAAAACTTATTTCTAAGTTATGTAAAGGTTATTTAAGGTATGTTAAGTCTATGATGATGTTCCGGAGTGTTTGTCGCGTTAAACTGACTGCGTTTACGCATCGGTTCACGTATAACTTTCTAGAAAGCGATATAGAGTTTGAAATCGATCAAAAATCAACATGGGCACAAAACCAAACCTAAATGAAAAACATTGGGATCAAAACACACCGTATTATTGATAATTGACTTTGTTTCGCATTGTTCATCGATTAAAGAGCACAGTTGTCACAGTCTCCCCTAGTTTAGGAAATTTCGTCCCGAAATTTTTACAAGAGGAAACTTTGTGAGAACAATTGCGGATATTTCGCCTTCATTTGGTCCTCACGTTCCCAAGTAAACTCTGGGCCACGTTTGGACTCCCAACGAACTTCGACTAATTTAATCCGTTTGTTCATCAACTGTTTAAATGTACGGTCCATTATCTCCACAGGTTTCTCGACAAAGTGCATCGTTTCATCGATTTGGATCTCGTCGAGAGGAATGTGAAGATCAGTGTCAGCTAAACACTTTCGCAAATTGGACACGTGAAAAATTCGGATGATTATATCCAAGCTCTGAAGGTAGCTCTAGTCGATAGGCAACCTTTCCAACTCTTTTCAACAATCTTAAATGGTCCAACGTATCGAGGTGCAAGTTTTCCTTTCTTTCCAAATCTCACCACTCCCTTCCAAGGTGACACCTTGAGTAGGACATGGTTTCTGACTTGAAATTCTAAGGGCTTACGTCGCAAATCCGCATAACCCTTTTGACGGCTTCTAGCTGTCACAAGATTATTGCGAATTTTCTTGATTTTGTCTGTCGTTTCTAGAACGAGCTCAGGTCCAGTAAGCTGAACCTCACCGAGCTCATTCCAACAGACAGGTGAATGGCATTTTTTACCGTAAAGAGCTTCGAATGGTGCCATATTGATGCTAGCATGATAACTATTGTTGTAAGAGAACTTGATCAATGGCAGATGAGAATCCCAATTACCACCAAAGTCTATCACGCATGCTCTAAGCATATCCTTCAAAGTTTGAATCGTTCTCTCAAATTATCCATCTGTTTGGGGATGATAAGCAGTGCTTAGATTTAGTTGGGTTCCCATAGCAGATTGTATGGTTCTCCAAAAATGATATGAAAGTTGAGCATCACGATCGGAAATGATATCCAAAGGAATACCATGTCGTGATACAATCTCATTAACGTAAATCTTTGTAAGTTTATTAGCAGATAGATCCTCGCGAATCGCAATCTTAGAGAAGTTCGTAATGAAACGACGATAATAACCAGCGAGACCAAAAAAAGAACGAACTTCTGTGGGTGTCAAAGGTGTATTCCAATCCTTAATTGTAACAATTTTGGATGGATCCATATGAATACCCTGCTCGTTGACTATATGTCCCAAGAACTGAACTTCTTTAAGCCAGAATTCACACTTGGAGAATTTAGCAAAAAGTTGTTCCTTCTTTAGGAGTTCTAGAGTCAACGAAGGTGTTGCTCGTGTTCGACTCGAGACTTGAATAATTAAGAATGTCGTCATTGAACACAATAATGAACTTGTCTAAATAAGGTTTACAGACCCTATTCATTAAGTCCATAAAGATAGCTGGAGCATTTGTCAAACCAAAGGCATGACAGTAAACTCATAGTGTCCATATCTCATGTGGAAAGCAGTTTTGGGAATATCTTCTTCGAATACACGAAGCTGATGATACCCAGAATGCAGGTCGATCTTGGAAAAACAGGTAGCACCTTGCAGTTGATCAAAGAGATCATCAATTCAAGGTAGGGGATATTGATTCTTGATGGTAAGCTTATCAAGCTCACGGTAATCGATACACATTCGAAAAGATCGTTTAAGGTTTTTAGGGAAGATCACAAGTGATCATGGAAATGACAGAACCACACGAGCAGTTTGTCTTTGTGTTGACATTACAAGGTTGCATCAAACATTCATACAATTGCAGTAGTTTAAAATAAAATCACAAATTCTATTTATATAACAACCGCATTGTTTTTAAATGTTAAAAGATAACAACCAAAAGAAATACAAAATACTAATTGTTTATAGCTGCATCATCGATCGCCTCGTTGATGTTAAACACTCGTCCACGAGCGGGATTTACATTCACGTTCGCATTCGGATTTGGGTTAACATTCGCATTCGCGTTTACCAATCGTGGGCAATTGTTGCGGAAATGACCCATTTCTCCGCAATTGAAACACGAACCAGGTGGGAATCTCGCAGCATTCCCTTGAGCTTGTGCTGGAACCTGGGCAGCCTGATTTTGACCAAAACGACAAGTATTGGCCAAATGCCCAAGCCTACCACACGTAGCACACTGTTTACAGGCCTGTTGGGCAACATGGTGACCATTACATCGAGTGCAGTGAGGTGCGGTACCAGCATATGCTTTCTTCGCACGAGGTTGAGTCGGTGGGTTCTGAGGGTTCTGATTGGTGACAGCAAAGTTTTGAGAAGCCTTGCGCTTCCTTGACTTCTTCGAAGACTCACCCTGCTTACCCTTACCCTTTTCCTTGTCAGAATCGGTTGACTTCTTTTCATCACCCTTGCGGGTGAGTTTACCCTTCCTGACTTGAGACTCAGTTAGGGTAGCAGACAACTCGATCGCTTGACGAATGGTAGTAGGATTAACGCCAGTCAGGATGTCCTGAATGGAATCGGGTAAACCATCGATATACCTCTCGATTGCCTTATCCAACGGGGTAACCATTGTGGGACACAACAAACTAAGCTCCTCAAATCGATCCGTATAAGCACGGTGTTCTCCCCCGACTTGTTTCAAATCGTCAAATTCTCGTTCCAAAACTCGAATCTCGTGACGGGGACAGAACTCTCTCACCATGAGAGCTCGGAGCTCTTCCTAAGTTTGTGCTAGTGCCACTTCGGCACCCCAATCATGCATCACTCCGTTCCACCATGTAAGAGCTCGCTTCTCAAACACGCTAGATGCAAACTCAACTTTGCGCGCATTCAGACACTGCACATGTCTGAATGTGCTCTCAATACTCTCAAACCACTGCAGGAGCGCGGTTGCTCCTTGCGACCCAGAAAACTTAAGTGGCTTCGCAGAATTGAACTTCTTGAAATTACACGGTGCATTGTTATTGTTATTATTGTTATTGTTGTATAACTCGTGGATTTGGGTCACAATGCCTGGAAGTACAGCAGCCATTTGCTGAGAGACAAGGGCCGCGACTTCCTCAGCAGTAAAAGTTTGAGCATCACGTCGAGGAGGCATTGTCTAAAAAGGAAACATGGGAAACGAGTGAGGTCGACAATTGGGGAAACAAAAGAGGTATTGAAAACATCGACAAAACACAAGGAAGGCGATCATTCGTTCGTTACCTCGAACAAACAAATGAAACGCAGTGACAAATCAAAGTAAATAGGTCATAATAATGTATCGCGAAGACATGCTCGCCTATAAGTGAACACTCACCCCAAGAGTTCCCAGGTAAGAGTGACTGGTCCGATAATGCGGATTTGTACGAACACTCTAGCCTTAGACAGAAAACTCAGGATACAGGCATTCACTCTTCCAGTTTGCACGTGTTCACATTATTTAGACCCAAACTTTGACGAGATTTTGAAAATTCAAAAGGCACTAAGCCAAAAAATGAATCAAACCGAAAGGGTTCAAAACCTTATAACAGAGGGTTCAAAACCTTATAACAGAAGGTTCAAAACCTAGTAATCTATCATCCAAGGATAGATGATTAATTTTCGCAGCGGATTCGTCATTGTGTTCTCGTTGTGGTTATCACCTAAGGATAGGTGACGGTATTGTTTTAAAATCTAAACACAAGTAAACTTGCGTTAGGGTCCTAAAGTTATAGTCTAGGTCAAAGCAATGCTAATAACCTAATTCCCTATAACCATTGGCTCTGATACCAACTCTTCTGTCACACCCCGGCCGCGTTAAAACAACAAACCGCGGCGGAAACGCCGGGGAGTGAGGCGACAGAATTATTGTTCCACGACCATGGTAACCAAATGTTTCGTTTTATTGAATTATTATGTAATGTACATTGTCTTTAAACCAAAACAATCAAACTACATATTGTTTATAGTTGTTTTTTTTTTTTTAAGTCACTAAGGCCTCGTCCAAGTCCTATGTGACACAAGCTTCCTAGCAAGTAACATCAAGCAATACCACCTGAAACATATGTAAAAAGAAAGTCAGCAAAGAAATGCTGGCGAGTACATAGGTTTTATGGGAGTATCAGATTCATGGCTCGTTTATATGTTGCAGTACCTCGATAGACTACAAGAGTCAAAATACAAACCTCGTTTTGAAAAGTGTATTGCAACATAATTAACCAACTCAAATCAAATTGGTTATAGTTTATAAAATCTCGTAGCCATGACTCTTAACTCAAAAATATTTGTTTTAGTATAACAACTTGTAAACATCTCGTAAAAACTCGTTAATAAAACTCGTATGGTTTATATCGTTTCAAAAACCTCATTGTGTGACATTGTTTCAAAATCGTTTCCCCGGTGAACTAAATAATGACACACAATGTAATATGATAGAAGCACTTATATATAAGATGTACCAACGGCGTATCTACCATGATTCTATCATACTACACCCGTCCCATTTTCTAATCACTACCCAAAACCAATCGTTTAATTCGTCTAACTCGTTTCAAATCGTGTATCTCGTTTCAAATCGTTTAACTCGTCCCAAAATCGTATTCGTTTTAATAGTGAAACTACTTTTGGTCGTTTCGTTAACAACATTCAAACCTTCGTGACTCGTCTAACTCGTTTCTCGTTTCGTATTAACAAACCACCAAAGGGTAAGTTAACAATCATCAGGTTCGGTCGTTACCTACATAACCCCCACACATAACCATGGGTGTAGTCTGATAACGGGATTTGTCAGATCCTATGGTACCATAACCTAATACTGGTCGGCTCGGCCAAAGCTAATGAATGTCATTTGTTATGTAATCACAACCAACAAGTCTTGTTCACCTTATTGAAATCGTTATTAGTTTAGTATAAACCATCGTTTTTGAAATTATCGTTTAAACCTTGAAATTCGTTTTGTACATATGAATCACCCCAAAACAATTGAAAACAGTAAAATAGGGGAACTATGTACTCACTTGAGATTGTAGGGTATCCCTGATTTAGTGAACTATCAATGCTCGGGCAATCAAGGAATCAAGTGGTACCTAGTATCGGATCGCTAGTCAAACCATAGATGCCTAAATCGGAAGATCGGAAAGAATGAGGTCTTGTAAACCAAATGAGTGTAGAAACTCATGTGATATGGTTTGACAAAGCCTACATTCTAAATCGGAACTTAACCTAAGTGCTTTCGACCCATCGCGACCCATTAAGGTAGCTTATGCTACTTTAACGCGTCGTGCGCGCAAACGCGCGTTCGAGACGTCTAACTAGTCCTATGATAAGTATTACATGCCTAAACATGTTCAAATAGGTTGCATAATCAGTTTAGGTGACAAAAGTTGGGTTACATATGCTTAAAGTCCAATTATGCATGAAAAGGCATTTTGGTAATTTACCTAAGGCATATAATTCGCCTATCATACAACTACTTAAACTCGGTGACCATAAGGTATAACCTCGGAAGGTTATTCCCTATACAACTATGGTCACTAAACATGCTTGGTCGGATCCCAAAGATCGACTAAACGGGTCGAGTTCGGAAGTCTAAGCGGTGGTTTAGACCGCTCAACTTACGACTCTAAACAAGCACTAACTATTAGTGACGAGTTAAATATGTCAAAGCATGTTCAACTTACTGATTTGGTATCAAAACAAAGTGTTTTGATACCTAATAGTAGTTCCGTTGCAAAATGCGTGCTAAAACGCATTTTGACCGAAACTTCGACTCGTCACTACACCTAGTCAACGTGGTAATCAATTGGTATAGTCACTAAGGACTATAACCAACGTGATTACGCTCATGTTGCGAAGTTCAAACGAACTTCTCGTTGACCAACTCGTGGTCAAAGCTGAAAGTCAAACTATATTTGACTTTCAAACTAGAAAAACAATAAAAAGATTGAAAGAACACTCACAATGGGTCCTTGCTATCTTTTCTACAAGAAAACCAAGTTCCCAAGAAGATTAGAAAGCTCCAAACACTTTGGGAAGCTCTCTAAATCAGATGAAGAAGAAGAGATGAATGAATGAGCAAATGAAACAAGGGAGGGCCTTGCTATTTATAGTTGTAGGAAGAACACAAGCTCATTCCAAGTGTTTGTGTGGCCAACAAGGAATAATCTTGACCCTGCAAGTGTTAGGAGCTGATTGGGAGCCTTGGTGATCACACAAACTTGCCCATCACACAAAGAAGTTACCGTAACAGCCCCTAAGGAATCAAACAGCAGCAAAAATCAACTTGCTAGTCGCTGGGCCTGCTTTACGGACCGCAAAGGGTCCCTTACGGTCCGTAAGGACCATGCTGCAGATCAGCAACTTTCACAAAATGGCAGATTAGGCCCCTGAGCTTGTTTTGACGTGTTTTGGCACTTCTAACACCCGTCAAACCCATTTTTAAGCTCCATAAGGAAGTTAAAGTATGGGGAACATGAAACATGCTCAAAAATATGCCGGATGTTGGTTCGTTTGGCCGTACGGTTGCGTTGTTCGGCTAATTACGACGGAAATCGTAACGAGCGCGAAAACGATCCAAATTACGAAAAGAATGGAATTTTTGCATGCCGATCACTAAAATAAAAATATTTTAGTGTGTACAAAAATTTTGGATGTCCAGATGTGGTCAGAACGTAAGATATGCATGAAAATGCAAACTTACATCCTTTTTGACACTTTTAGTCCCTGTAAGATCATGTAAGCATGTTTTCGCACACCGAACCTATCAAAGCTTATTTCTAAGCCATGTTTAGGTTATATATGGTATGTTTAACTTATGATCAAGTTCCGGACTGTACGTGTAACACCCCGAAAATATAAAACTTTATGTTAAGATTATAAATTATAAATAAACAGAAATTTACTAACTAGAAACTTCTAACCTAGTTAGTTAATAGTCTAGAAATAGCACATGAAGGGTTAAAACCTACTAAATAGTGTGTAGAATAAAGTAGGGGCCTGAATTGTCAAAAAACAAAACTAGGTTACAATTAGTAACCAAACACTCCAAAATTTGGAATGTTGGTCGACCGGACAAGCAGCAGGGGCGACACCCCCATTCCAAAACCCTAAAACTCACAAAACAATCAAATTGAAGGCTCAAATCTCTTCAAAAACGAAATCTAAACATAGATTAGTGATCCTCATCGCGAGAGGATTCCAAGGTATGTAAAAACTTGTGTTAATCTTTCGTTTGAAATTCTCATGATTTTAGAAAATCTGAAAATTTATGTTGCATGTTTGTTATTGGGTTGAACTAGAATTGATAAAGTGTTTAGGGGTGAAACCTAACTGATTCCATGTTAAACCATGACCAAATTCAGGAAAATTTGGTGAACACCTTGAAAGTGGTTATGGGTTTTATATGATGATGATGAACACTAGGGTTTAGATGGCTATCCTAGTGTAAAATTGATCATAGAAGGTAAATTCCAGTATGAGTACGATATATACATGCTCTATGAGAGTTTCGTTGATAATAAGTTAGCCAAAAAGTGAACTAAGAACTTGAATATAATGATATGAAAATTCTGCCCTCAAGGTGTTTGTAGAAATGCCATAAAGAAGGCCAATAAATAGAAATTTGAAGCTTTAATGCCCGAATTAAGATGTTTCGGTATATTATGCGAAATGATGCCTAAAGAGGGTTCTAAACATGTTTTGAAAATGAACTCTATAGGAAAAGATACCGGGACGTCGAGCGGACAAGCCGGTGGTGATTCTCGTTTGAAGGGCTTGCACTAAGGTATGTAACATGTCTCGTTACATTATGTGAATTTAGATCATTGTAGTTGTTTATCAAAGTTTCTAGTTAATTTGGATTGAAGCGAAGGCGTTGTTGTATTGAATACTTGGGTGAATAATAAACTAAACTCGTTGGTAGTTGTCATAAAGGAAGGGATTTCCATAGACAAGCCAAACGGGTCAAATAATCACGTAAAATATGATCTACATTCCGAAACATGATAGATTGTTATATGTAGTTGGTTATATTATGACGTGCTAGAAATATTAGACTTTTATTTCAATTGATAATGCAGAATACTGAAATCCGGGAGTTGAAATTTTGGTTGAAATTCTTGAACCAAACAAAAACATAAATTCCCAGGTGCTACCGTAAATTACGGTGCCACCGTAATTTACGGTAGAGGGTTTTGATTTACGGTGGTTTTCTACTGTGTTACGGTGTAACCAAGAATTTCCAGCACTCACCGTAATTTACGGTGGTACCGTAAATTACGGTGGAGCCTGGAAAATTTTTATATTTTTGTTATTTCAATGTGGTGTTAAATCTTGAAATTTTATCATTCATAAACATCAAGAACTAACGATTCAATTGTTGATTCATAGGTAATTAGGTGGTCATGGATGGCGATCAAGCGTTAAGATGATGAACCGAACACTCCACTTCGAAGCTTCCGCTATGTTTGAACTTGTTTAATCAGTGTTTCTTTTGTTGTAAACAATTTCTTAAACAACTATACTACGTTCTACCTTTGTCTTAGTAGGCTAAGGGTGTAATAGTTTTTGAAACTTATGTTATTCTAACGTCTTTTGGTATAAAATGGTTATTAAATTCTAGTATAAATATAAGGGTGTAACAAGTTGGTAATCAGAGCCTCAGGTTGTCAATAAGTGTTCGGTTCAAGCTTGATCGACCATCCGGTAAGAACTAATTTCGGTTAATAAATCTTATATTACGTAAAGAATGAGAAATGAACAAATATGCATGAAAAGAGCAAGTAAGCTTAATCAACAGCAAGAACGATTGAATCAAGTTGTGAACTTGATTGAATCAACAGCAAGAACGATCAAATCAAGTTGTGAACTTGATTGAATCAACAGCAAGAACGATCAAATCAAGTTGTGAACTTGATTGAATCAACAGCAAGAACGATCAAATCAAGTTGTGAACTTGATTGAATCAACAGCAAGAACGATCAAATCAAGTTGTGAACTTGATTGAATCAACAGCAAGAACGACTAAATCAAGTTATGAACTTGATAGAATCAAACAAGAACAGCATGTGTTATAAATGGAATGTTTTAACAACTTGTGTAAACATTTCAGAAACGAAGATGGCTGATAAAGGTAATGATGATGCGGTGCCAAGAGTCACCGAACAAGTCAGAGAGGCGATTGCCGAAGAGGTTGGAAAGGCAATCGAAAACAGTCTGACATGCTTCATTGATAGAATTCAAAACACAGTTCTATCAATGGTAGAAGATAGAATCAAGAAATTAGAAGACGACTCAAAACTTGAAAAGGAAAAACATGGAGGACGGAAACCTTGTTCATACAAGGAATTCATGGCTTGTAAACCACCGATATACAATGGGGAGGTTGACCCAATAGTGTGCCAAAGATGGCTAAGTGATATCGAAGGGGTATTCGAGAGAACCCATTGTGATGTAAATGACTATGTAGCCTATGGTACGGGTCAACAAAGAAATCAAGCAAAAGATTGGTGGGATAACAAGAAGAGAGAGATCGGTATTGAAGCTGTTAAGGTCATGACTTGGGATGAATTCAAGACGCCATTTCTGAAGCATCATAGCCCCAAAGCGGTTATGAATAAAATCAAGCAAGAATTCATGCAGCTCAGGCACAAAAACGAGACCATAGACAAGATCACGGCAACGTTTATGGATAAAATGAAGTTTTGTGATGATCTTGTGACAAACGAAGAACAAAGGATATACTACTATCATAACATGTTGAGTGCCGAGTATAGGGAGTTTATCACCCCTTCCAAATACGAGACCCTTACCGAGATTATAAATGCTGCTCGGGAGAGGGAAATAGAGCTGAAAAAGAGTATCGAAAGGGGTGAACGGAGAGCACCTGACGTAAATCCCAGCCCTACTAAAAAGGCACGAATAAGTGAGAGCTCAAGGAAATCTGACACGAAAGGCGGGTCACCGAGTTGCAAAATTTGCGGGAAGGGCCATAGAGGCGAATGTCATTACAAGGATAAGCCTTGTCCTATATGCAAGAAAACGGGACATATAGCCTTATCATGCCCGGAGAAGGTAACGGTTTGTTACAATTGTTATCGAACGGGTCATAAGAAATCTGAATGCCCGGAATTGGTTGAAAAGAAGGGTGGGCAGGAACAGAAGGGTGAAGCCCCCAAAGCAAAGGCAAGATCTTTTCAACTAACCGCCGCAGAAGCAAAGATTGAACCTGACGTGGTCTCAGGTATATTTACTGTAAACTCGATTCCTGCACGTGTGTTGTTTGATACGGGTGCGAATAAATCCTTTGTTTCATATGGATTTATTCGACATCCTTCATTTATTCTAACTAAATTACCTGTGCCCTTAGAAGTAGAGATAGGTAATAATAAAAGTTTTATTGTTTGCGATGTATGTGAAAATTGCAAACTGAGCATTGACGATGAAGAATATTTGATAAATCTAATCCCGATGTCGATGGGAGAATTTCAAGTCGTCGTTGGGATGGATTGGCTATCTCGACACCATGCAAAGGTCGTGTGTTTCCGTAAAGAGATAAAACTGACATCTCCGAGCGGGAAACCCGTCACCATCTATGGCGAGAAAGGAGGCAATCCCATTGTATGCTCAATGTTGAAAGCACACAAGCTAATGAAGCAAGGATGCAAAGCATTTATGATATACGCAAACGAACCCGAAAAAGAATCACGAAAGATTGGAGATGTGCCGGTAGTACGAGATTATGAAGATGTTTTTCCGGAAGATTTGCCGGGGATACCGCCCGAACGAAAAGTAGAGTTCGGGATCGAATTGATTCCGGGCGCGAAACCCGTAGCAAAAGCCCCGTACCGACTTGCGCCGTCAGAATTGCAAGAATTGATGTCCCAGATCCAAGACGTGCTTGACAAGGGATTCATAAGGCCGAGTGTGTCTCCTTGGGGCGCACCGGTATTATTCGTGAGAAAGAAAGACGGGAGTATGCGCATGTGTATCGATTACCGCCGGGAGTTGAACAAACTCACGGTAAAGAATCGATACCCGCTCCCGATGATAGACGATTTATTCGACCAGCTACAAGGTGCGAACTGGTTTTCCAAAATTGACCTTAGATCGGGGTATCACCAATTAAGGGTCAAAGAAGAAGATGTGCCGAAGACGGCTTTCCGCACGAGATACGGACATTACGAATTCCTTGTGATGTCATTCGGGCTAACAAACGCACCCGCGGCTTTCATGGACCTCATGAACCGGGTTTGCAAACCAATGCTGGATAAGTCGGTCATCGTGTTTATCGATGATATATTGGTATATTCAAAAAGTGAAGCTGAACACGCACATCACCTACAAGAAGTGTTAGAAGCCCTTAGACGAGAGAAGCTATACGCAAAATTCTCTAAATGTGCCTTTTGGTTACGAGAGGTACAATTTCTTGGCCACATTATAAGTGCCGACGGAGTACTGGTGGATCCGTCAAAGATTGAGGCGGTGGCAAAGTGGAATTCCCCAAAGAACCCTTCTGAAATTAGAAGCTTTTTGGGACTTGCGGGATATTATAGGAGATTTATTCAAGATTTCTCCAAGATTGCGTCACCACTAACCAAGCTGACCCGAAAGACAGAAAGATTCATCTGGGGCGTTGAACAAGAGAAAGCGTTTCAAACGCTAAAAGAAAAATTAACTCAAGCTCCGGTACTAACACTACCGGACGGAGTTGAAGACATGGAGATTTATTCGGATGCTTCACTATCGGGACTCGGATGTGTATTGATGCAACGGGGCAAGGTGATAGCCTATGCCTCGAGGCAATTAAAGATACACGAACGGAAATATCCTACGCACGATCTCGAGTTGGCGGCGGTAGTGTTTGCATTAAAAATATGGAGGCACTACTTGTACGGAGTAAAGTGCACCATATTCACCGACCACAAGAGTTTGAAATACTTCTTCGATCAGAAGGAGTTAAATATGCGACAAAGGCGGTGGCTGGAAACGGTGAAGGATTACGAATGTGAAATACGTTATCACCCAGGAAAGGCTAATGTAGTGGCCGATGCGCTGAGCCGCAAATCGGATTATACCCCAATACGGGTACGATCAATGCAACTGGTTGTGACTTCAAGCTTGCTAGAACGAATTCGAGAAGCACAAGATGAAGTTGTAAAGGCAGAAAACTAGAAAAAGGAAAGAATTATCGGCCAAGTTAAGGACCTAGAGGTAGGAAGTCACGGCCTGAAGACTCGCTTTAATAGAATCTGGGTCCCTAACACATGTGGGGTTAAAAAGCTTCTACTTGATGAAGCTCATAAATCCCGTTATTCCATTCACCCGGGAGCGACCAAGATGTATCATGACTTGAAGCAAAACTATTGGTGGCCCGGAATGAAGTGGGACACGGTGAAATACGTGGAAAAGTGTTTGACGTGCTTGCAAGTCAAGGCGGAACATCAAAAACCATATGGTAAACTTCAACCGTTAGAAATTCCGGTTTGGAAATGGGAGCAAATTACGATGGACCTATTGACCAAACTGCCTAAAACAAGTCATGGTTTTGATGCTATTTGGGTAGTAGTGGATAGGTTAACCAAAAGCGCTCACTTTATTCCCATTCGTGAGACTTATACTTCGGAGAAAATGTCGGAGGTTTACACCAACGAAATCATAGCAAGACATGGGGTACCGATATCCATTGTGTCAGACAGAGATACCCGGTTTACTTCAAAATTCTGGCGTGAATTCCAAGAACAGATGGGAACTAAATTTTTCCTTAGCACTGCTTACCATCCACAAACGGATGGGCAGAGCGAAAGAACAATACAGACATTGGGTGATATGCTACGGGCTTGCATTATCGACTTTGGGGGTAGTTGGGATGTTCATTTACCCTTGGTCGAATTTGCATATAACAATAGCTATCACGCGAGCATTAAAATGGCCCCGTATGAGCTATTATATGGTAGAAAGTGTCAGACTCCAGTATGTTGGGGAGAAGTGGGTCCGCGAGGGCTAGCACCAACTGATATAATCCGAGCTACAAATGCGAAAATCGACATAGTTCGGACACACTTGAAAGCGGCTCAAGACCGGCAAAAGGCATACGCAGATAAAAGAAATAGGCCGATTGAATTTCAGGTTGGCGATATGGTTATGTTAAAGGTTTCCCCGTGGAAGGGTATTATTAGATTCAGAAAAAGGGGAAAGTTAAGCCCGAGATTTATTGGGCCATTTAGAATCACTGAACGGGTTGGTAAAGTGGCTTATCGACTTGAATTACCCGAAGAATTGAGTGGAATTCATAGCACATTCCACGTATCACATCTTCGAAAATGTTTGGCCGACGAAACTGCTCATATCCACTACGATGACATCGAGGTGGATAACAGCCTCAACTATGCGGTAAAACCAATTTCGATTTTAGATCGTAAGGAGAAGAGTTTGAGGAACAAGATAATAAGCCAAGTCAAAGTCAAATGGGAGCACCGAAAAGGGTCAGACACTACATGGGAGTCCGAGGAAGAAATGCGGCGACTCCACCCTACATTATTTGGTATGTAATTCGGTTTCGGGGACGAAACCCTTTTTAAGGGGGGTGGACTTGTAACACCCCGAAAATATAAAACTTTATGTTAAGATTATAAATTATAAATAAACGGAAATTTACTAACTAGAAACTTCTAACCTAGTTAGTTAATAGTCTAGAAATAGCACATGAAGGGTTAAAACCTACTAAATAGTGTGTAGAATAAAGTAGAGGGGCCTGAATGGTCAAAAAAACAAAACTAGGTTACAATTAGTAACCAAACACTCCAAAATTTGGAGTGTTGGTCGACCAGACAAGCAGCAGGGGCGACACCCCCATTCCAAAACCCTAAAACTCACAAAACAATCAAATTGAAGGCTCAAATCTCTTCAAAAACGAAATCTAAACATAGATTAGTGATCCTCATCGCGAGAGGATTCCAAGGTATGTAAAAACTTGTGTTAATCCTTCGTTTGAAATTCTCATGATTTTAGAAAATCTGAAAATTTATGTTGCATGTTTGTTATTGGGTTGAACTAGAATTGATAAAGTGTTTAGGGGTGAAACCTAACTGATTCCATGTTAAACCATGACCAAATTCAGGAAAATTTGGTGAACACCTTGAAAGTGGTTATGGGTTTTATATGATGATGATGAACACTAGGGTTTAGATGGCTATCCTAGTGTAAAATTGATCATAGAAGGTAAATTCTAGTTGGCATGGATGTGAAACTGATTCTTGATATGACATCCTTGATAATGCCATTGAAAATCTAGCCGTCATTGAAAAATAAAAATATGGCGAGTTTAACTTCAAACAACAAAAGTTTGATTGTTTGATGGATTTTTCTAATCTCAAACGTCCATACGTACATTTAATGCATCATCATTATCAATGTACCTCAAGAGAGGGAGGGAAGGTGAACATTTATTTGCATTATATTTAATATAAATGCAAATTTCTTTATTAAACCTATGTTTATAGATTTATAAAATATAAAAAAGTAACAAAACCATTATAAAATATTTATGATGAACTTTTTCACTTTCGTGTTTATAATAGGTGATTAATTGTTTTAATGTTTGCACATTTACTTTTTTATTAGAGACTCGTTATTTATTTATTTATGATGAACTTTTTCACTTTTGTTTTTATAATAAAGTGTCTTGATTATTTAATACTAATAATAGTATAGCAAAATATAAAAAGATAACAAAAGTATTATAAAATAAAATAACACAAAAAACATCATTATTACTTTTGACTTTAGAATAAAATAATGTACTAAAATACTTAATTATTACCAGGTTTGACTATTTGGTGAATTAATCTATATGTTGGGGTGTGATAAATACCCATAACTAAGTTGTTTGTTTAATGAAAACATATTATAATTGACTCAACTCGTTTCTGAACAGAATTACATCAAAACGTAGACTAATTGAAAACGTACATCAAAAGAAAAAAAAGCGTATTATATATGACCTGATTTACGTCAAAACATAGAATAACTGAAAACGTACATAATAATAATAATAAGAATAATAATAATAATAATAATAATAATAATAATAATAATAATAACTACAACATATTATATTTGACCCAACTTATTTCTGGTGAAACTTTACGCCTAAAGGTAAGTTAATTAAAATTTATAATAAAACTCGATTAAAAAGTTAACGGGTTGCAGGTGACAACACTAAAAGTTAAGAAGTAAAATATACAAAAAAAAACAACAAAGAAATCACAAATATATAAAAACACAAAAAAAAGAGAAAATACAAAAAAAAAAAACCGCAAAACTTGATTACAAAGTTTTTAGAAAGATAAGAATTATAAGTGTTAACACTAAAAGTTAAGGAGTAAAAGCATAAAAAAGAGAAAAGAAAAAGAGAAAAAGATAAAAAAGAAAAAAAAATTAAAAAGCAAGTTACTACAGTTGGCATGGATGTGAAATTGATTCTTGATATGACATCCTTGATAATGCCATTGAAAATCTAGCCGCCATTGAAAATGTAAATATGGCGAGTTTAACTTCAAACAACAAAAATTTGATTGTTTGATGGATTTTTTTAATCTCAAACGTCCATACGTGCATTTAATGCACCATCATTATAAATGTACCTCAAAGGAGGGAGGGAAGGTGAACATGTATTTGAATTATATTTAATATAAATGCAAATTTCTTTATTAAACCAATGTTTATAGATTTATAAAATATAAAAAAGTAACAAAAGTATTATAAAATATTTATGATGAACTTTTTCACTTTCGTGTTTATAATAGGTGATTAATTGTTTTAATGTTTTCACATTTACTTTTTTATTAGAGACTCGTTATTTATTTATTTATGATGAACTTTTTCACTTTCGTGTTTATAATAAAGTGTCTTGATTGTTTAAAACTAATAATAGTATAACAAAATATAAAAAAAAGTATTAAAAGTATTATTAAATAAAGAGTAAATTACAAGTTTTGTCCTTTATGTTTGTCCAAAATTTCAGGCGCTGTCCTTTACCTTTAAAATTGATGAGTTTTGTCCTTAATGTTTCCAAATCGTGCACGTTATGTCCTTTAGGCCAAACCCAGTTAATTTTTTTTTTGTTAAAACTGGTCATATGCAAGACATGTGAGGGTACTATTGTAATTTCATTGTCCAAGGACTGTTGTGTAAAATAAATTATATCAAGGGGCTAATATGTAAAAATAAAACAAAATAATTTTAAACATTATTTTTATAACTATATACAACCACCATCTCCAAATCAACCACCACCCCCCCCCCTTCACCGCCACCACTACCTCTACCACCCTTCATCATCTACAACCACCATCTCCAAATCAACCACTACCAATTGTAATTGTTATATAAATCAAATTCAAGAACGGGCCATTGATGCAGATCTTCTTCAAGACTCACCACAGCCTCAACTCCATATCCATCTGGTAGAAACTTTATTAATCAAGCTGTATAAAATTAAGCTAATAATCACCATAAACAATAAATTCAACTAATAATCACGAGAAACTGTATAAAATCAAGCTGTATAAATTAATTGATTTAATAATCACCAGAAACTTCATGAAACAAGTCTACGTCTCGCCGGAAGATTCTTCATTTTTTCTTCTTCTCTCCGATAAACTTCATGAAACAAGTCTACGTTTCAGATCGATTACTCAATCGAACAACAAATTCAGTTCGTTTATTCAATAGATAACAACTAACACCACCTCCACCACCGTACCGAACCCACCGCCGCAGCACCTTCACCACCACATCTCCGCCGCAGAAAGAGGGGTTTTAGAAAGAGGGATTTCAGAAAGAGGTGATGGTGTGTTTATATGTTTCTGTTTCCGGCTATCCGCCACCGAATCTCCGCCGCAGTTGGTCACCATCCACAACCCACCACCACTCCGGCCACGACCACCTGTAACCGCCACCAACACCACCTCCACCACCACTTCGACCACCACCACCTGCAACCGCCCCTAACACCACCTCCATTACCGCTAACCCACCTTCACCATCAACCACAACCCCTACCGTATCCACCATCACAAACCCACCTCCACATCCATCTTCACCATCCACAAACCCACCACCACAAAAATCCAAATCTACGAAAACACCCCACCGTCGCCGTCGTTCTCAAACATCTCCACCATCACTATTGGATTCACCGGTCTAATATACAGAGAGAAGAGAGAGACAGAACATGAGAGAGAGAGAACATGAGAGAGAGAGAGAGCATGAGAGAGAATGCGCAGATTTTTTTGTAATTATAAATCTTTTTATTTTTTTATAGACTAGTCCCTAAACATAAGCTATTTTACAAAATAGTCCCTAAAGAGATGAAATTACAATAGTACCCTCACATGCCTTACACATGACCAATTTTAACAAAAAAAATTAACTGGGTTTGGCCTAAAGGACATAACGTGCACGATTTAGAAACATTAAGGACAAAACTCATCAATTTTAAAGGTAAAGGACAACGCCTGAAATTTTGGACAAACATAAAGGACAAAACTTGTAATTTACTCTAAAATAAAATAACATAAAAAACATAATTATTACTTTTTACTTTAAAATAAAATAATGTATTAAAGTACTTAATTATTACCAAGTTTAACTATTTGGTACATTAATCCGTATGTTGTAGTGTGATAAATACCCATAAATAAGTTGTTTGTTTAATGAAAATGTGTTATATTTGACTTGACTCGTTTCTGAACAGAATGTCACACCCCAACCGATGGCGGAAATATCGGGGCGTGACACTGAGCGAAACAGATTGTCCAGGAGATTCCATAACAACTACAATTACCAATTATTTAAGCATCACGTCCCATACCATGACATAAAAAGTAGCACATTTATTACAGACAAATCAAAGACAAATTGTTCTGTTCCGACAACTCAGATTTTAAAATAAATTGTTTGTTTGTTTCTAAGACTCTCCCTACTTCGATTCCACACAGCAAGCATCCTAGCAGATAGCATCCTAAACACCTATCACATACGTTAAAGTAAAGGTGAATACACATAGTGTAAAGGTGGGCATACAAGTTTGATAGATATAATAGAGTTCGAAATCGTTTACGCATAACCAACATGTAACATGTATAAAGTGAAGGCAAGTCGGTTATTGACAGAGAAATATGCACAGACGTGACTGCGAGTTATAGAATGCGCAACACATATCCCCGCTGGGACACGTGGAGTAAAGCCCTTAACAACCCCTGTCCATGACAAGTGCTGAGTCAAAACTATAGTTCTATCGTTGCTAAGGTGTCAGGCAACAATCACTGTGTTAACATAACATACAAGCATTCATCGAATAATACGTAGCATGCAATAACTGTTAGCGTATAAATAGTGGTTGCGTTGTGTGTCGATTGTGATTTAGAATAAGTAACGTATGTAACACCCAAAAGTGCATAAAGCAAAAAGGGATCGAGTATACTCACAGATCGTGCTTAACAAGTAAACACTATCTTGGATTGAAGGGAGCGTTGGAAGAGATTAGCCTGGACAGTTAACAATAGCATAAACGATAAGCGGCGCGTAAAACGGTGCAAAGTGGTAAGTGTCGGATGGTAATTCGGTCGGATGGCAATCCGGTCGGATGGCAATCCGATCGGATGGCCAGTCGATCGGATGTCAATCCGTTCAGATGGTCATCTGATCGGATGGCCATTCGATTGGATTGACATCTCGCTTGGTGAAGACATGTTTGTGTATGATGATTTGCCTTTTGAAGTTTTCGTTGTAGCATTTTGAAAATAGAGAAGTATCTCTACCTTTCTGGTCGGTCGATCAAACGGCGGTTCGATCGAATGGCGATCCGTTCGGCGAGGTAATTCTCAGAGAACAAGTTCACAGCAGTGTTGTCACTCGATCAGATGGTCTACCGATCGGGTGGCAATCCATTGGAACTGTTAATGCATTGAACATGTTGAAAATTGTTTAAGTGTTTGAGTCCTAAACATCACATGGTCAGATGGTCGCTCGATCGGATGGCAATCCGATCGGACGGCAACCCGTTCGACGTTCAGATCTTCAAAAGTTGAAACAAAAGTTTAAGTGTGGGACCAAGGTGCAAGCCGGTCCAACGGCTGTCCGATCGGATGGCAATCTGTCCCGAAGGCCTGATCGTCTTGACACTTGGTTGTTTTTAAGTGATCCGATCGCACAGGAATCACCCTAGTCCGGTCAGTCAGTGGTTCGAGCCGGTGGTTCATGCTTAACCCGAAACCGGTTGTCTCTTTGATAAAAACCAGATCTAGAACCAACACATCACTAAGAGCGAGTAGAAGATCAGAACTTGTTCTTATTCTATCGGTTTTGAGTGCATTGAGTGTAAAAGATTTGAAAGAAGGTTAGAAAACCATCTTTCAATCCTTTTCACCTGAATATGTTCAGATCTATGCAAGATCTTTATTCATTCATGTGGAAGTCGTCCAGATCTAAGTTGTTCTTGGTGGATTGAAGCCAAAACATGAGGTTCACAAGAACCCCATGATGACATCATCCTAGAACACCTCAAATTTAGTGATTCCACGGTGAAAAGTTATGATTCAAAAGAGAAAAAGGTGATGGAGTGCGTGTAGATCATAGAAGTACAAGATTTAGGTTAAAAACTTACAAGAATCACGAGAAATTGAGAAAAAGAAGGGCTGAAGCGAACTGGGTCGAGTGAGAGTTATCACATCAAGTGATGTGACATATGATGGGTATTTATAGGGTTTCCCAAAAAGGAAAGTGCACTAGGTCGAGTGGGTCACCGATCGGATGGCTGTCCGATCGGATGGCAATCCGATCGGCTGACCATCCGATCGAGTGGTTCCGATGATGTTTCGTTCGTGCGTTGAGTTTTTCGATGCGTTTAAGCGAGTCTCGAGTTTGCGATAGCATTATCCATTAATCCCAACTACTATATCTAACATACAATCATCCTAAATAACTTGCGTTTAGCGTTTGCGATTCGATTGCGATTGCGTTCGATTAATCACCACAACATAATCATAAATAAACATGCACAAGTAACACATAAAAGGCACACACACGTAAAACAATATCAAGAACGCATATTTCGGGTTGCGAATGCGATTGCGATGCGATAAGCAATAAAGCGATAAGGCGATAAAACACGCAATGAATATCGATTAAACCTCGATTATTAACAAGTACTCCACATAATACAACTAAAGCGATAAAATAAACAGATTATCTACAAGTCAAAGAAGTCAAAACAGGAGTTGATCACGGAGTGACAGATCGCAATTAGCAATCTTTTCTTCCTTTGACTTCAATCTTGACTTTGACTTTGACTTTCGAAACACGGAGTGTTACACAGAATTACATCAAAACATAAACTAACTGAAAACGTACATCAAAAGAAAAAAACGTATTATATATGACCTGATTTACGTCAAAACGTAGAATAACTGAAAACGTACATAATAATAATAATAACAACAACAACATATTATATTTGACCCAAGTTATTTCTGGTGAAAATTTACGTCTAAAGGTAAGTTAATTTAAATTTATACCGACACATACATAAAAAACACGTAAAACTCGATTAAAAAGTTAATGGGTTGCAGGTGACAACGCTAAAAGTTAAGAAGTAAAATATACAAAAAAAACAACAAAGAAATCACAAATATATAAAAACATAAAAAAAGAGAAAATACAAAAAAAAAACCGCAAAACTTGGTTACAAAGTTTTTAGAAAGCTAAGAATTGTAAGTGTTAACACTAAAAGTTAAGGAGTAAAAGTATAAAAAAAGAGAAAAAAAAAAGAAAAATAGAAAAAAGAAAAAAATTTTATAAAGCAAGTTACTACATTTGGCATGGATGTGAAATTGATTCTTGATATGACAGCCTTGATAATGCCATTGAAAATCTAGCCGCCATTGAAAAATATAAATATGGCGAGTTTAACTTCAAACAACAAAAGTTTGATTGTTTGACGGATTTTTTTAATCTCAAACGTCCGTACGTGCATTTAATGCACCATCATTATCAATGTACCTCAGGGGAGGGAGGGAAGGTGAACATGTATTTGCATTATATTTAATGTAAATGCAAATTTCTTTATTAAACCTATGTTTATATATCTATAATACTATAAAAAGGAGAAGTGATGTACAAAGTTGTAATTTTACCCTACTTACAAATTATGAAGCACCATGTACAAGGTACTTAAAGCTATTTAAATTGCAACTTCTCCAAAATTTTAAGACACCTGAGGGGTAAATTAGGGTTTTCACCCATTGAATTGAATGGGATGGCCTGCAAATGAAGCGTCTCACCATCACACCAACATACCGTTATAAATCTCTCCTGTCCATTTGCATATTCAGAGAAGACAGAACGAACCAGAGAAGACAGAGAGAGCAGTGCCGTTTCTAAATCACAACCTTCATGGATTCGATCCTTTTCTTGATGGAAGGAGGAATTTATTCACTCCGGCATCATAGTTGTCGCACCGACTGTCATAGGGTTCGGATATTTTGGCGGACCATCACTGCATCGATGCCCTAGCAGCATCATAGTTTCTCCGTCATTCTTCAATCTTAAAAATTCATCCATAAATTCCCATTATTCTGTCTCAATTAGCCATAATCAGCCCCAATAATCTGATACAATGAACAATATACAGGCTACAAACCCTAGCTTTTGAATTTCAAAAGTCTGTTACGCAACCTACAAAAGGGCAGACGATTGATACATCATCTTTATGTATTTTTTATTTCAGGTCAATCAACCCGACCGACCGACCTGGATGCAATGGGTGCCCTTATATATGTAGACAACAGGCTGAATGCAATGGGTGTGGGGGTTGCCGGTCAATTTTGTAGATCTGATTTTGTCTCTTTTTTGTGTTGTTTGCAGGTTTAATTGAGTTAGTATTGGTGTTGATTTTGAGTTTGTTTGTTAGAATGATGGTGCCAGGAAATTTCCGGTCAATTTTACCGGATTCTGATGAGAATAGGTACTTATTATGTATAATTGAGCATTTCATTTAATCTTTGAAACATATTTGTTGAAATAGACACATTCTAAAAGGTCCCAATTTGCTGCATAGAAATCTTAAAAAGATTACGTCTCTGTGCCAGTTTTCATTTAAATTGCCTTTTGCTTCTGTATTATCTGTGTTTGGTGTTTTGCATAATGGAACAAGAAATTAGAGCAAGTTTTATGGTCACAAAGTTTGAGGTCGCGAAAAATTCTGTACAATCAAAAATTATGTTGTTTGTTTAAATGTGTTTAATGATTTTCAAAACAAAGAGAAATCCATCTCAGTTTGGATTTGGGAAATGCCAAAGTTGACCGATGTTTACCTCTCTAACAAGTCAAGCCGCTTATGAACTACTCGAGATCGGCTCGCTAAAAGCTCGATTCGAGTAGAGTTTAAACGAGCTAGAGCCTAAAAATAAGTTTGTTTTGTAAAACAACCGCAGCCCGAGCTTCACTTACCTAGATCGAGCTGGCTCACCATTATATTATTTATAGATTTTTTTTACTGGCAACGTTTGGTCCTACTCAATTACTCAAATAATCCTAAATTAATCTTCCTTGCCCAGGTTTGAACGGGGACCTCACCTCTATGAGGCATAAGCCTCTACCAAGTGGGCTAGCCCCACATTGGCATATAATTTTTATTTAGCATATTAAATTTAAATACAAAGTCATATAATAATTATTGTTATATAAAATTTATAACATCAAATAAATAGATAGTTAACAAGGTGAGCCCAATCCAAGCTCGAGCTCTAGAAATAGAGATTAATACAAGCTCGAGCGTAAAATCCTGTGCAAATACGTTGAAGAACTCGCCCCAGAGGTAACTATCTCGTTTATCCTACTCTGATGCATCACTAACATTTTTCCACTGTTCCATTAATGATGTTTTAACCATTTCTTTGATAAGTAGTATGAAAAGGCTGCATCATTGCTGAGCACTCATGGTCCTCTAATTGTTCTTGCAAAAATGGATGGTAGTGCGGAAGAGAATAAAGAAGTTGCTGATCAGTTCGAGGTAATAGATATATGGAATGCGTGTATAAGATAGTGTTTGGATGTTCTTATGTCATAAAAAGTTGTAATAACGTTAGATGTTCATTATCATATCATTAAATGATTTTTTTTTGTGGTGGTAGTTTCTAGCTGCTTGTAGACAACCTCGGGTTTTCTGTATTATCACCGAGTACCTTTCAGAAGGTTCATTAAGGGCGTACTTGCATAAGCTTTAGGATAATACGAGAAAAGAGAGAACATCTTCCGTTAGAAAAGCTTAACTTACCGTTGGATGGCTCCCGAGATGATTAAACGGAAATCCTACGGCCGAAAAGTTGATGTGTACGGATTTGGGCTCATTTTATGGGAGATGGTGGCCGGGACTATCCCATATAAAGATATGACTCCGATACAAGTTGCATTTGCCGTAGTTCATAAGGTATATCGTCTTCATTTGTCATATGTATATATATATATTAGTGTGCTAAACGGGTCTGGGTTGGCGGGTTGAACACGGCACGAACCTGAAACGCTGCATGAACCTGAAAATTGTGTCTGGCAGGTGAACCTGAACACGGCACGAGTATTCTCGGGTTGACACAACCACGACCCATTTAACCCGATTTTTTTTATGTTGTGCATAATTGCTCTAAAATCACAATCTCTTATAATTTTTAAATGTTGCCGCAAAATAGCCAACCTTCAGTTAGGACATAAGAAACACTATTCAGAAAATATAAACGGGTTACAAGAGTCAACCCCTGAACCTGCAGGTCAACCAAATCCGGTCCGTTTCCAGATTATTACAACTTCAAATTACAGAAGATCTAATAAGCATGATCTACATTCGCGTTTTCAGAATCTACGACCGACTATTCCAAATAACTGTCCTCCAGCAATGAGAGCATTAATCGAGCAATGTTGGTCATCACACCCCGAGAAAAGGCCCGATTTCGGGCAGCTGGTAAAGGTGATAGAGGAGTTTGAAACATTAGTCGCTCGCGAAGGAAATTTGGATCTTTTACAGTACCCGACATGTTTAGATCATAAAAAGGGCCTTCGACATTGGATTCAAAAACTCAGCTCTCATCATCATGCCTAAACCGAGGTTTTCATGAAACTTTTTGCAATGTAATTAAACCGCGGAGTGTTTGTTTTTGTCCTCTGTTTTCAATTTCTTATATGAATGTTTAGTTTTTACCGGTACATTGATGTGAATGATTGCTTACAGAAAACCCGAAACATATTGATTCGGTCATATTATAACGGTGAATATGATTCTGGAGATTGGATTATGGTATTTAGCCCGCCACGTAGCACGGGGATTATAATTGAATCTGATGAGTCGGGACACCCGCTGCAACGCGCGGGCCTTCCCACTAGTTTATAAAATATAAAAAAGTAACAAAAGTATTATAAAATACTTATGATAAAATTTTTCACTATCGTGTTTATAATAGGTGATTAATTGTTTTAATGTTTGCACGTTTACTTTTTTATTAGAGACTCGTTATTTATTTATTTATGATGAACTTTTTCACTTTCGTGTTTATAATAAAGTATCTTGATTATTTAATACTAATAATAGTATAACAAAGTATAAAAAAGTAGCAAAAATATTATAAAATAAAATAACATAAAAAACATAATTATTACTTTTAACTTTAGAATAAAATAATGTATTAAAGTACTTAATTATTACCAATTTTGACTGTTTGGTAAATTAATCCATATGTTGGGGTGTGATAGATACCCATAACTAAGTTGTTTGTTTAATGAAAATGTCACACCCCCAAAATACCACAGGCGTAAACCCCGCTAGGCGTGTGACGTACCAGGATCTAGCCACCAATCGCATTGAACTAATATCAATATATTAAAAAAAGTTTCCATTTATAATGATAAAACACTCATAAGCATAATCCAAGTTTAACATGTTCAGCGGAAGCAAATAGTAAACCATTGTTTAAATGTTTCAAAACCAAATGTATGTAAAATCAGTAAGCAAGTCATGCTTATCCAAGCAGTGCGACCCATAACACTCCAGCAATCCCAGATAGCAAGTTCCTTGTCCATAGTACCTAACGACCTACGAGCATGCAACAAGTGTAGCAGACAACGCTGGTGAGTTCATAAGTTTACGAAAATGTTAGTTTCCAAGTGTTTAGTTTAGTTCATTGATAATAATGTTGATAATAATTCGAGTACCGTACAAGATGGCTACCAGATTGTTTTGCCCGTCCCCAATGCCCCCTATCTAAGCATTGGTCATGATTAAGGTCATTAGTTCACGCATGTCCTCTCAGGTACGGTGTGAGGTTGCCAAGCCTAATAGCGCTATCAACTAATACCCCGGTACCTCTCAGGTAACTATTCGGTATAAGATGGGACTTAAGGTGATAGGAAATGAGTGTATTATCTAACATTCCAGTTTTACCCCAAAGACTTATTCCTCTCAGGAATACCCAATGATTGTCCCACCCACCGGGACGCATGCTCAAGAGGAATGAACTCACCTTAGGTTTGCTCGGTATGTTACGTTACCCTTCCAAGTTGGTCAACCCAAACCCTACCGTGGTTACCAATCAAATCAGTTTCGCAATCAATTAAATCACGTATTTATCACAGATTTCATTCATCACAAAGATCACTGTATAACATGTATCAAGTACCCAATTCTCATACAAGTCCACATTCCATGTGAATGTCACAAATCAATACATGACAGGTGAATGTTCTACCCACACATGACAAGTCAGATTTCTCATTCCTAATCAGTAGTGTTATCATGCAACAAACAGTATTTGTAAACACAAGTACCCATCTAAATATGCATCACAACTGTTTACTGTTTTGTCCATACGTCTTCCAGTCGAAGTATCCCTATGGCGAAGATTCATTCTTCGCCTGAGAATGATTGCGACGAAGGATCAAGAGTTCGTCGAACATCAGACGACGAAGGATTTAATCTTCGTCGTGGTTGAGTATAGCGAAGGATGATGAAGTTTCGCCAAGATTCAGTCGACGAAGAATCACTCTTTGTCGAACTAGATTCTTCGTGGGGGGGAGTCTTCGTCGCCCCTTATCAATCAGTTTCAATTCCTTAAATTTCGTAACAACCGTTAACACATTCTCAGGATGATTAATGGATCAAATGACAGTTATTTTATGATGTTGATACAAACCCTTATCACTGTTCGTCATCAAAACTAATAAACCCCAATATTAGCATTGACATACATTAACATGGATTCAAACAAGATAACAAACATTGTCAAAGACCTATTACCGATTCATGAACACAAGTTTCCATTGCTAATTCTACAAGTATGGAACCCTAAGTCATCACGTGTAATCATATCAATCATCACATCCAGATAACAACAGACTAACATGAAATAAGCACTAACCGAGATATCGAGTAGGTTGGTTCGTTCGAGACACAGGAGCTTCGATTGATCGGAGACTGTCGCCTAGTTTGTAGAGGAGGAGAGGGATGTGTAGGGCTTGATGTTTGTAGGTTATGCGTGGTTATACAAATAAAGTAACACTTAGGCCCACGAACAATACCTGGGTCGAGGCCCCTTTCGACGAACCTCTTCTTCGACGAAGAGTCATACTTCGTCGGAGGATGATGACGAAGAACAGTGTGCGATGAAGATTGGTTTGACGAAGACCTATTCTTCGTCGAGATGAGGTTTGACGAAGACCTAACCTTCGTCGAGTGTGTTACTCAATCAGGGTTAAACATAATTATAAACATTACGTAACACTTAAGTTTTCCATGCAACACTCCAAAGTAACAATACTTTAATCATTCAACTAAACTACACACGACGCCACGTAAAACAAATTATAAAAATAGGATTGTGAAATAAGTGATGCGTATAGGAAAGACCTTAAAATCTCGGGTTGTCACATCATCCCCAACTTGAAAGAAATTTCATCCCGAAATTTGATAAGTAACTCCAAGCAGCAAGGTGTTAGATCAGGATGACTGTGGATTTTCCACAGGTGTCACATCATCCCCAACTTGAAAGGGAATTTCACCCCGAAATTCACCAGTTGCATCAGAACTAGATTGGTCAGTTGGGAATAGCTGAGGATACTTGAGCTTCATCTGATCCTCCTGTTCCCACGTGAACTTGGGTCCACGTCTTGAGTTCCAACGGACTCTCACGATTAGAATCCGACTGTGCTTACGAACCTTAACTTCCCGGTCCATAATTTCGATTGGTTCTTCAATAAACTGCAATTTGTCATCAATATTCAGTTCTTGAAGTGGTACCACAAGTGTTTCATCATACAAACACTTCTTTAATTGCGAAACATGGAATACATCATGAACGTTACCCAACTCAGCAGGTAACTTGAGCTTGTAGGCTACTTTATTGATTCGTTCCAGAATTTTGAATGGCCCAACATAACGCGGATTAAGCTTGTCGCGTTTCCCAAAGCGTACCACGCCCTTCCAGGGCGAGACTTTCAGCATAACACGATCGCCTACAGCGAACTCCAAAGGTTTCCTACGTTTATCAGCGTAGCTTTTCTGATGGTCACGCGCCGCTGCCATACGATTTTTGATTGGACAATCTTCTCTGAAGTTTCCAGTACAAGTTCCGGACATGTGATCTGGCTGTCACCCACCTCAGCCCAACAAAGGGGAGAACGACATTTCTGGCCGTACAACGCTTCAAACGGAGCTGCCTGGATGCTAGTATGGTAACTGTTGTTGTAAGAGAACTCTATCAACGGTAAGTGTTTCTCCCACCCCTTACCAAAATCGATCACACATGCTCGGAGCATGTCTTCAAGTGTCTGGATGGTTCGTTCACTTTGACCATCCGTCTGTGGGTGATAAGAGGTACTCATGTCGAGACGTGAGCCGAATGATTTTTGCATCGATTGCCACAAATTCGATATGAAACGCGGGTCACGATCCGAGATAATAGAAGTTGGCACCCCGTGCCTAGAAACCACCTCTTTTGGGTAAACCGCAGCAAGTTGTGAGAACTTATTCGTTTCCTTGATTGCTAGAAAGTGCGCTGACTTTGTGAGATGATCAACGATCACCCAAATGGTATCATTTCCGTTTTGAGTTCTTGGCAAACCAGTGACGAAATCCATAGCAATTTGTTCCCATTTCCACATGGGTATTTCTGGTTGCTGAAGCAGGCCTGAGGGTTTCTGGTACTCTACCTTGACCTTCGCACAAGTCAAACATTTACTCACATACGTCGCGATGTGAGCCTTCATCTTCGCCCACCAATATAAGACTTTAAGGTCCTAATACATCTTATCTGAATTTGGGTGAACAGAGTAGCGAGACTTGTGCGCTTCGTCCATCACAAGCTCTCTAAGATTTCCAAACAAAGGAACCCATATCCATTCCATAAAATAATAAATGTCGTCTGATCTCCCCACGAGTCATTTTTCCATGCCCCGTAAATATTCAGCTTCCAGATTTTCTTCCTTCAACGCTTCAGTCTGCGCCGAACGGATCTGATCAGGTAAATTAGAGTGGATAGTGAGCTGCAGAGCGCGGACACACTTGGGCTTCGTTTCCTTTCGACTAAGGGCATCAGATATGATGTTAGCCTTACCTGGGTGATACTTGATAGCGCAATCGTAGTCATTTAAGAGTTCTACCCACCGACGCTGTCGAATGTTCAACTCTTTTTGATCGAAAATATGTTGGAGGCTCCTGTGATCGGTATAGATAGTGCATTTGGTACCGTACAAATAATGCCTCCAAATATTTAGCGCGAAAATCACGGCCCCCAACTCCAAGTCGTGAGTCGTGTAATTCTTCTCATGAACCTCCAATTGTCGAGAAGCGTAAGCTATTACCGTATCGCATTGCATTAGCACACAACCGAGACCCTGAACAGAAGCATCACAGTAAACTACGAAATCTTCAGTACCCTCAGGTAAAGACAAGATTGGTGCACTGCAGAGTTTGTGTTTCAAGAGTTGGAAAGCATCTTCCTGCTTCGTTCCCCAAGAGTATACAACGCCTTTCTGTGTCAATGAGGTAAGAGGTTGAGCGATCTTTGAGAAATCCTTAATAAATCTGCGATAGTACCCAGCGAGACCGAGAAATTGTCGTACCTCCGAAGGATTCTTCGGTGCCGCCCAATTTCTGATAGCATCAATTTTTGCAGGATCCACGTGTATCCCCATTTCATTAATAATGTGGCCGAGGAAGTGTACCTCTTGAATCCAGAAGTCACACTTAGAGAATTTCGCGTAGAGTTGCTCCTTCCTCAGGAGCTCCAAGATAAGCCGCAAGTGTCGCTCATGGTCCTCCTTGCTCTTAGAGTAGATCAAGATGTCATCGATAAACACAATGACAAAATCATCAAGATACGGTTTGCACACGCGGTTCATGAGATCCATGAAAACCGCTGGTGCGTTTGTCAACCCGAATGGCATAACCAAAAACTCATAATGGCCATACCGCGTTCGAAAAGCTGTTTTGGAACATCCTCCTCTCGGACTCTCACATGATGTGTTGGTGCATACATCTGTCGACTTCGTCTTGTATCGAGTCTTGCATTGTTTGGGGCACAAGGATTGAGAAATCAGTCAAACAGTTAATTCCGCATGAAGATGGTAATTCCGCATGAAGAGTCTGTTGTTAATTCCGTGCGGAATTAATCCCTAATATCGTATGAAATGTAATTTCGTGTGTAAGTGATTCCGTGTGAAGCATGTTTCATGCGGAGTTACAGTGTCTATAAATAGTTGTGATTTCGTGACATTTGGTACGAAATTACCTAGAAGTTTTCCGACGGCGAAGCTCTGTCGAAGTGTCGTCTTGCTGTAATTGTGTTCCAGATCAATATAAACGATAGTTTAAGTGAAAATCTTGCTGAATTCATGCATTATGTTTGTTTCCGCCTTTCATAGTGTATAGAACGCCTCTGATCGACTCAATTTGGGTCCTACAACGATCCTACAACTGGTATCAGAGCTCAGGAGGAGGAGTTCTTGCCAATTCAGCCTGATTTCATCTCATTTTCTTACTTCTACACTTTCTTTTATCAATTGAACAAGTTTGAATGGTTAAAATTATCTGAATTTCACATATAACATGCAAAACAGTGTTTTAATAAAGCCTTGAGAGAATTGGACCATAATTCAATCAAAATTTGTAATTTTGCATGAAAAAGTGTTCGAAATGATGACATCAGCATATTAATTCCGCACGAAATTACAGTTCTTGAACTAATTTCGTTTGAAATTGTTCTTTAATCTCGCACGAAATTAAGAATTCAGATAATTTCGTTTGAAAAGGTTACTAATTCCACACGGAATTAGTAATTTCGCTCCAAAGTCTTAATTCCGTTTGAACCAATATCAATTTCGCACGAAATTAGGTATTTTCGTTTGAAAATTTTAATCTTGTTTGAAACTTAATTCCGTTTGAAGTTTGTTTGCAGGGTAATTTCGTTTGAAGAACTTGATTTCGTTTGAAAATGTCTGACGAAGATTTTTACAATGCGTTTGCTTCATCCCCGACTACTCTGGCAGCAATAGCTCAAAGCATGAACATGGAGAATGAAACCGGAACTTTGCAGAAGCCCCCGAAGCTTATGGGAATTGAGGAGTATTATGGTTGGAAAGATCGATTCGAAAACTAGGTACAAGAAAATCATTTGAGGTCTTGGGAATGCATTGAGAAGAAGTATGTTAGACCACGTACAGATTTGGGTGTTACAAAAGCAATTTCTGAATTGAATGACAAGGAGAGAGACATATATAAAGCAGAAAAGATGATGATCAGTCTTCTATAGCAAGCTGTAAAGGAAGACATTTTTATCCTGCTTCAACATGATAACACTACACGTTCAATCTGGGATGCTTTGAAGGTTAAATTCGAGGGTAGTGAGAAAATGATTAAGAGTAAAAAAGCACTTCTAAAGAAAGAATTCGATTTGTTTTCAAGCTTGGCAGGAGAAACATCAAAGAAGCTAATTGAAAGATATTGCCACTTAGTTTGATCTATGTCTTTGTTGGGAATAGAAAAAACTCAAGATGAGTGGGTCGACAAGTTAGCTGATGGTTTACCTTAAAAAGAGTGGGGTACATTTTTGATGATTCTGAAGAATACTAGGGAATATGATGGATTGACTATTTCACAATTCATTGAAAAGATTGAAAGTCAAGATCTTGAACAGCAAAAGATTGTGAGGATGAATAATCTGAGTAATCAATAAGATGTAAGAATGTATTACAAAGGTAGTGTTCAAGAGGTTGAAATGAGTCCGAAAATTCAAACTGCTTTTAGTGTCGGGAACTCATCTGGAACTGCTGATCAAAGTTTAAACAGCGGTAGTGGAATCTCTTCATATCAAAGTGTGAATCCAAAGAATTCAAATACAAGTTTTCAGCATCAAAGTTCAAAAACTGGAAATGGTTGTGTGATACAATGCAACATTGCATTGAATCTCCCGAATGGTCAGAGTATTTCTGAAGAAGTTGCAAAAGATCACATGACACTACTTGCTACAGTTTTGGAGACCTACGAGGGATTGGTTGCTGGAAGGATCGGAAATCCTATGTTGACAAAAGAGGATTACGATCAGATCGATGCTGAAGAGATGGAGCTCATGGACATCAAATGGTGTCTAGCTAGTGTACTGAGAAGAGCTGAAAAATTCAAAATGATTACAGGGAGAAATGACTTTTTGGATGCTCATGTGTCTACTTTGGGTTTTGATAAATCTAAAGTAACTTGTTTTCGATGCAGGGAGAAAGGTCATTTCAAGAGAGAATGCAAAAATCAGGAAGCTAGTGGAGCAAAGAATCTGTTTGGTAAAGATGATTACTATCGGAAAGCCATATATCAACAAGTTGCTCATCAACCACAACAACAACAACAAAAAGAGCCACAAACTGCTCATGCTAGAATGATTGAAGATGCAAACAAGAAAGCGTATTATGGCATCATTTATCAAGATGATGAAAAAGTGGCAGAAGGCTTCAGCTGGGACAAATACATTCCACCTGATTCAAATGTTGTTGCTCTAGTTTCAAAAATCATCCAAGAACCTGATTTATTTACAGAATGGATGAAAGTGTTTGCTAGTAATGATTCAAGTCAAGAAGAAGAATCTGTTTCATCCGATGAAGGTTCAGAAAGAGCAACGGTTTTTGATCAAACACCATCTGATTCTGGTTCTTCAGATGATGATAGTTCTGAAAAGAAAATAGATTTTGATAAATCCCCAACTGATGAAAGTGTTGATCAAGAAAGAAATTCTAAACATAGTGACAGAGTTCAATTTGCTAAAGAAGTGTTTCAAGTGATAAAAAATGTGGTTGAAGCCAATGAAAAATTTGTTGAAGTCGAAAAGATTGTTGAGGTTATCAAGCCATGTGAAAAATGCTTGGAATCTTGCAAGCAGTGTGCAGAAAAAGATGAGAAACTGAGTGAGAAAGACAAGATGATAGAAAAGTTACTGTTTGATCTCAACTACGTGAAAGAATCTTATGATGTATTGAACAGAACGGTAACTGGTCTGCAGAAGACTAATTCTGAAAGAGAAGATGCACTGACAATGCTGAATGTTGTGATGATGTCGAAGCAGAAAGCTATAAATTTCTACATTGAAGAAAGTGCAAAGTGGAAGCAAGAGTTGGAAACTGAAAAGATAGAAAATGAGAGAATCAAACGATTATTACAGAGTTATTCTAGTTCTGATTATCTTATTGATCGAATTTATCCAACTATTGCAGGTATGGAAGCTTTTAAAGATGAGAAGCCGAAGAAAAAGGATACTAGTAAGAAACAGAGTATTAGCTATAACAAGTGTCCGCCTCCGATCTGGGAAGGATATTCACCCAGAAAATCAAATGATGAGCAAGTCCAAAAGGCAGTCAATATAAAACTGAAGTCTGATATAACCGATGAGTTACCAGAAAACATTGACATCACTTTTACATCGTCTGACACTAATCATGAGTCCGTGTTAATAAAAAAGGTGGTCAATCAGGTGTTGGATAAAGATGAGGAGTCTGAATCTGGAAATTCAAGTTCATCGGTCAACAGTCCAAAGACGTCAGTTAAACGGGCTTACAGTAAAGAGTTTTTGCTATCAAAATCGAATTTGAATGATGAAACATTCGAAGTCGCATATACTTTGAATGATTCTGACAAAGAATTTCCAATAAGAAGTGTTAAATCTGAAATGATCAAAAAGGTTTTCAAAATGACAGAAATTAATATTTCTGAAATAAAAGATTTAAATCTTACTGGAAAACCTAAAAAAATACACTTCAAGAGTTCAACAACGGTTAAACAAGAAAAAAGGTTACAATTCTGGTTCTGGTTTTCAAAAGAAACCAAACCATAATGGTAATTTCAAAAAGAAAGGGTTAGGTTTTATTCCACCTGAAAATTATAAAAATGATAAAATTTCTAAAACAAACCCTGAATTTGTTTCAGGAAGAAGTGCTAAAGAAGAACAGAAGAAACCTTTCTGGAGACAATCAAACCAGGAGTTTCTTGCTGAGAGAAAAGGGACTGGAGTTTTTCATAGAAAGGATACGAGAACCTGTTTTAAATGCAATGAAGCTGGTCACATTACATTGAATTGTCAGTTAGATACAAAGACAAAACAGGGAGTTTCTGAAAAACTTAAAGAAAAAGTTGTTGAGAAAAATGAACCACCAACTGAAAAATTCAAAACTTTTGAAAATTCTACTTATGAAGTTGGTGAGTGTTCAAAGAAAAATTTTTACAAAAAGAAAGCCAAAGACAACCAAATGTGGGTTGTTAAAAAGTCTGATGTAAAATCTGGCGATGATTCTGGTTCCACAAAGCCAGAAGAGCCACAAGTTGAGTTTAAAAAGGAAAATTCAGTGCCTTCAGTGAATGATGTTAATCTTCCATCATTGAAGGATGTAAATGTTAAACAAAAAGTTGGTAAGGTTGACATATCGAATCAATTCTATTCTGAAAAGAAAGAATTTGATGTCGAGAAAGCGTTTAATGGCAATGTGAAAAAGATTTTCGGAAAAATGGTTGAGGGTAAATGTCACGACCCCCGACCCCATCTAGCCGGAGTCGGTGCCGTGAGCAGTCCAGTGGTACCGGTGATTATTTTAAAAACATTGCAGCGGAAATTTCATCAGGACCGTGAGTTAGGAAAATATCAGAGTTTAGAAACACCGGATTTTTATTGAAATAGATGGAATAAATTCCATGTTTTACAAAGGTAGCTTTTAATGAAAACAATATTTCTTAAGTTGATTTAATTAATAAAATAAGCCACTTCTTGAAGTCTTTTAGTGCCGGATCCAATCCTTACTCCAATCTACTGTAATTACCTGAAACGCGTTTTAAAAAGGTTTTGTCAGCGGGAAATACTGAGTGAGTTCATTCATTTTACTGAAAACAACACATTTGTTATAATTTACAGTATTAAGGGTTTTTACATATGTTTATTATCAACCAACATTTCAAGAATAGGTATTTGTCACAGACCAGCTCTGTGACTGTGGTCATATCACCATTGGCTGGCCCAATGAGTGACGTATATCACTTACTTTTAGGCTCGCCCACCTAATGTGATTAAAACAATAATAATACTGTGCACAATACCCCACATACCGGCTGTAATTTGGTGATTACATAAACTTAATCACTGTAATTATAACTTTGAAAAATTGGTTTGGAGTATTGTAAAACAATTGATAAAAAGAGAATGACTCACAATTCAGCATGCAGGATTGAATTAACAAACTTCTTGATTCTACTTCTTTCGATAATTAGGCATTTATTATTCTGGATCTTCTGATGATTTAATAGTTTGTTTGATTGTAAGGGTGTAGTTGGGAGTGTTTTTGGTAGTTTAACAGAATAGAATACGTATTGGTGTAAAACCCAAATCAAACCTTAACGGTAGTCATGAGATTCGAACCTTAACGAATTTCATAAAAACCGGGTTAATGATCAATACAGCTTTTACGATAATTCACGAGATCAAATTCTCACAATGAATGATAAAGTGCAATACTTCAACTCATTTATCGTATTAACGACAAACGACAAAGTATAGTACTTCAACTCATTATCGAATTATCGACAACGACAAAGTACAATGCTTCAACTCATTATCGAATTATCGACAACGACAAAGCATAACCCAATGTGGGCGGCACTTAAACATTCTTTGGATATATTGATCGCTCGGAAACTGAATCGTAATAGCGATCGAGTGATTATTGGTTAGAACACCAACGTATAGAGAGAAGAAGAAGAGAAATGAGCAAAGAAAAATGAATCCTAAGCTTCTTATTTATAGCAAGCAAGCAGGCAGCTCAATTCCTTTTCTGTTCGATGTGGGATTCAAGTGACGTGCTTGCTAGCTAGCTTGACGTGCTAGCTAGCTAGCTTAGTTATTTTATTTCAGCTGCTTAACTTGTTTTTCTTGTATAACTTTTAAAATATAACGTTTTATAAAACGACGAATATGTCTTTAGAACGAGCATATTTTTATCTACGTTTTAACCTAAGTTTCATTAAAAACGGAGTAAGGAAAAAAAATAATATATTTTATTATTAATATTAAACATTCTTATACGACCTCATATATATCTATTTTTAATAGACCTTACTTAGCTTAATTAATCTTGTTAGCTTAATTAATATTGATTAACTGATTAATTAATCATACTAAACTTAATTAGGGTTTCCTTAATGCATAATTATCATACTAAATATTAATTTTTTAGTGAGGGTTGTTACATCCTCCCCACCTTAATAAAAATCTCGTCCTCGAGATTTGAACTATGATATTTTCTTGGGGTTATGTTTCTTCTTTTAATTAAGAGGAATAATGTAGCGTTGAATGGAATCAAAAGATATTTTGAGGGGTATGGACATTTTTTAAAAATAAAAATGATTTGTTAATGATTATCCGAAAATCAATATTGTTTACTTAAATGGTAATAGATAACAGGATTTAGTGTATTGTAATCTGAGTACATAATTGTACCAAGAATATGACAAATCAAATGAATGACTCATGAATAGGGTTTAACACAGGCTACAGCTCAATTCGGATGCTACAAGGTGTTTGTAATGATTTGAAAGAATTCAATAATGATGACCGAATAAATTTACCGTTTTCGAAATTGTGAGTTTCAAGGAAGCGAATCTAGATATTTCAAAAGATGAGATGTTCAAACGAATGAGATGAAATGGTATAGTTTTTCAAGGTGATTGGGTTCAAGCCAAAAGATATATGATCTGTAGATTCTTAAAATGAATGTGAAGAACTTTTTGGAATTAGTAAAATTCTTTGTCAGAAGAAAACTTACCTTGATTGGTACCTAAGGAAGACTTAGAATTGACGGGTTCAAAAGGAAATAAAAGCATAAAAATGATTTGTCAAACAGTAAATTATGATATGAGAAATTCTATGTGTTGAGATGAGTGAATTGCAAAGATACACCAAAGGACAATAGAGTTAGTGTATTAGAGTTCCAAATTGTTTTAAATGGTGAAATAATGTGATAGTACCTACTATTAGTGACTATATTTTTCATGCTATGTCCTAGAGATGGAAATATAATAATAAAAATAAGTTGTTTTGACATGACTAACCATTATATTATATTTTGTAAAGCCAATGTAATATATATTATTTGTTTCGCATTTTTTACTATATGTAAATGGTTACTACTTTCAAATAAATATTATTTTAGTATTTATTATACTATGTAAAATAACTTATATTTATTATGTAATATAGATTACAAAATACTATAGTGAAGTTATTACATTTACAAAATATTTTAGTATCATGATTTTGTAAAAGAATCACTATTATTTATAACTTTTAAATGAAAGTTGTGAATAAAAGGGGTAAAAGTATTTGTTAAATATTTTATATAACACTGGGTCAATTCTATGTGATTACTTATTTTTATTTTGAAACCATATAGCGTTGTAAAATGTAGTTACAAATGTTGTGGTGACGATTTTTTTTTATGTATTACAATGTTCTTCTAACCCTATGTAGTCGCTGACTACTATATTATTCTTACATGGTTATTTTCTTGCTAGAGTGTTATAGTACATAGTTATCACAAAATATGTGATACATAATTATTTGTATATTTTTATTCGTCCCTCTAATTCTGGTATTGTTTTATAAAAATATGTCTTTTCTTTTTAGTACAAAGTAAAATATTTTTATATATAATTAAAATTTATTAAATAAGTATGATGACTTAATTAACTAGTCATTATCACGGCGGATATTGGTTAGTGCTGCCTTGTTTAAGCATAGGTGGCCAGTCCATGCCTAACTAAGGCTAGACTATTCAATACCTGTCCTTGACAATAATCCTAGTATCTGAAAATAATAATACCAATAATATTACTAATAATAAAATTGATATTAATTGTCAATAATAAATGCATAAACTTAAATGAGAATATACTTTAAACAAAATTTTATACGTAAAAATATAATTTCTTTACCTTAATGGTTTTAACAAAATTTTAATTACAGAAATACTATATTGTAAGTTTCTATATATAATCAATTAAGTTTATACAATGTTTTTCGATTAATGAAAGGTAAGAAATATCACGAAAGGCTCGATTGGTTGTAAGGACTACGGAATTTAGGACATGAAATGGTGGATCATTATTTTAGCACATAGTTGTGTTAAGATTGCTTTTATAAAATAAATTAACAAAGCGGATTCAATATAGATAACTAAATAATTAAATCCTAGATTAGCGCAATCTTCAATTTTTTTGTAAAAATGTCGTTACAAAGTGCTCGTGATCAAAGAGATGATTTGATGAATTTCGAAGACTAAACAAGCATGTTATGGTTTAAGAGAATTGAAGTGCTTGTTAGGACTATTTTGAATATGATGGTTTCAATTCATCATATGGGACTTTGAATTGAGTACGTATTGCGAGCAAGTTAACTGGGTTTGGATAAAACGAGTTTTAATAAGAAAGTTCAAACATGATCACAAAGAAACCATGTATCCCTTTCAAAAGAAAATCGAGTTTTTCAATAAATTCATTGAAAAGAGTCATTGCTTTGTAAAAACGCGGTTTACAATGCAAAGATCAAGTATAGCGGAACGATATTTGAACTTTTGATAAAACAAATTGAAATGATGCCTTCCTAGGGTCTTATAACTCAAATGAACCACATGCGCAACAAATAGTGCATGTGTATCGTGTGGATTTACCAAGAAACGAAATGGATCAATATTTGCTATTATGAAAGAATTCTTTATGGTATGATGACCATTAAAAGAACACGAAAGTCAACTTATTATAGGCAGAAGTTAGAATTGCAACGAAAGAAATATAAGAACTTCTTATCTGAAATTTCGTGTGATAACTATTTGTTAAATGACATTATCAGAGAATGTCGAATGAAGTGAAATGAAATCAGGGATTTGCAAAAATATATGACTTCTTTTGTAGTGCTAATAATTATGACTCAGGTTAGACTATGCACCGATGTTTGTGAAATATTGTTCCAACGTACCTCAGCGATATTTTGATCGTTTGTAGGATCATGTGGCAAAGTGCCGATTTTTGATTGAGGAGTTCTTTTACTGATGGAATTAGTGTAGGTATCATCGTGCCTAATTTATATTTTTCAAAGACCTTGCCTTTGGAAGTCGTGTGTGATAAACTTCGACATCTGTGGATGTATAATTTAAGTTTCATGTGTTTTCTTGTGCATTAGCACAACTTTACCGGCTTCTTACTAGCGTTAGTAGTTTATGGTAACGTATTGGAAATTCTTATATTTTTGATGGTGTCCCAACTTAATGGGTTTCCAGTATTATTTTGTTGCATGAGTTACGAGGTAGATGATCAAACGAAAGAATGTTTGACATCAAAATTAAAGATATATGCGAAAGATTCCTGATAAAGAAATCTATATACATATGCTTGTGCTTTCTTCTTAATTGACTTTTGGAATTCCTTATAGATATATCTATATTATATATTTCACATGTTGTAATATACATACCTTTCATAGGGTTAAATGTATATAATAGATTCATATTTCCAAAAACCAGTCAGATATTTGGTCATGATACTATTTAGGGAAATCTTGTTACTGGTTTGACATACCATTTATCCCGTCTTATCCGGTTCGCGCCGGAGCGGTAATTTCAGTATATCCGGACAAGCTGGAGAGTCTGCTACTCTATACCCAGTTTTGCCGGAGAAAATTTCCTATTTCCCATAAACAGTATCTTTTCAAAAAGTGCCTCTTTTTTATTAGGGCTTTTACCAGAATCAAGGAAATTTGTATTTCCATAATATATCTTTATTCTTGACCAAGTAATACCAATAAACAAGAATAAATAGCAATTAAATGCTATTGCCTGCTAGTCGTTATTCTTATTGAATACCAATTATACTTATTTATACTTATATAAGTAATTTTTATCTTGAAGCTTATATTAAGACAAAATTTTTAAGTTCGAGTCTAAATATCATTCAGAGTGCTATCAGATAATATTAAGTTTCTAACTTTCCGTTTAAGCTTTAGGTATTATTATAACACCTATTTGCGTAAACAAATGGCTTAGCTTATACTAAGGCATCTTTTCTTATGTTCAAGTCTAAATGCTATCAGATGTGCTACCAGTTAAGTTAATAGCAATCTCCTAACTCTTTTATTTAAGTATTGTTATCACAACACTTATAGGCTTAAAGCAGTGGCTTAGCTCTGATACCACTTTCTGTCACGACCCCCGACCCCATCTAGCCGGAGTCGGTGCCGTGAGCAGTCCAGTGGTACCGGTGATTATTTTAAAAACATTGCAGCGGAAATTTCATCAGGACCGTGAGTTAGGAAAATATCAGAGTTTAGAAACACCGGATTTTTATTGAAATAGATGGAATAAATTCCATGTTTTACAAAGGTAGCTTTTAATGAAAACAATATTTCTTAAGTTGATTTAATTAATAAAATAAGCCACTTCTTGAAGTCTTTTAGTGCCGGATCCAATCCTTACTCCAATCTACTGTAATTACCTGAAACGCGTTTTAAAAAGGTTTTGTCAGCGGGAAATACTGAGTGAGTTCATTCATTTTACTGAAAACAACACATTTGTTATAATTTACAGTATTAAGGGTTTTTACATATGTTTATTATCAACCAACATTTCAAGAATAGGTATTTGTCACAGACCAGCTCTGTGACTATGGTCATATCACCATTGGCTGGCCCAATGAGTGACGTATATCACTTACTTTTAGGCTCGCCCACCTAATGTGATTAAAACAATAATAATACTGTGCACAATACCCCACATACCGGCTGTAATTTGGTGATTACATAAACTTAATCACTGTAATTATAACTTTGAAAAATTGGTTTGGAGTATTGTAAAACAATTGATAAAAAGAGAATGACTCACAATTCAGCATGCAGGATTGAATTAACAAACTTCTTGATTCTACTTCTTTCGATAATTAGGCATTTATTATTCTGGATCTTCTGATGATTTAATAGTTTGTTTGATTGTAAGGGTGTAGTTGGGAGTGTTTTTGGTAGTTTAACAGAATAGAATACGTATTGGTGTAAAACCCAAATCAAACCTTAACGGTAGTCATGAGATTCGAACCTTAACGAATTTCATAAAAACCGGGTTAATGATCAATACAGCTTTTACGATAATTCACGAGATCAAATTCTCACAATGAATGATAAAGTGCAATACTTCAACTCATTTATCGTATTAACGACAAACGACAAAGTATAGTACTTCAACTCATTATCGAATTATCGACAACGACAAAGTACAATGCTTCAACTCATTATCGAATTATCGACAACGACAAAGCATAACCCAATGTGGGCGGCACTTAAACATTCTTTGGATATATTGATCGCTCGGAAACTGAATCGTAATAGCGATCGAGTGATTATTGGTTAGAACACCAACGTATAGAGAGAAGAAGAAGAGAAATGAGCAAAGAAAAATGAATCCTAAGCTTCTTATTTATAGCAAGCAAGCAGGCAGCTCAATTCCTTTTCTGTTCGATGTGGGATTCAAGTGACGTGCTTGCTAGCTAGCTTGACGTGCTAGCTAGCTAGCTTAGTTATTTTATTTCAGCTGCTTAACTTGTTTTTCTTGTATAACTTTTAAAATATAACGTTTTATAAAACGACGAATATGTCTTTAGAACGAGCATATTTTTATCTACGTTTTAACCTAAGTTTCATTAAAAACGGAGTAAGGAAAAAAAATAATATATTTTATTATTAATATTAAACGTTCTTATACGACCTCATATATATCTATTTTTAATAGACCTTACTTAGCTTAATTAATCTTGTTAGCTTAATTAATATTGATTAACTGATTAATTAATCATACTAAACTTAATTAGGGTTTCCTTAATGCATAATTATCATACTAAATATTAATTTTTTAGTGAGGGTTGTTACAGTAAAGTTCAAGGGGTTAAAGATTTTTATGCGACAAAGAAGGCAACTTATAACCCAACTGAATCGGAATTAAAATCACCCAAGGTTGGTAAGACTTGGGTGGAAATTTTGTTTCCTTAAAAAAATCTGACTTGCCGGAGCTCCCAAGTTTGTAATCGCGGAGCAGGAGTCGGCATCATTCTTGATAAAAAGTGATTTTATGAATGAATTTTAAAGTCGTTGAATTTTACAGGTAGTGACTTGCCGGAGCTCCCAAGTTTGTAATCGCGGAGCAGGAATCAGCATCATTCTTGATAAAAAGTGATTTTATGAATGAATTTTAAAGTCGTTGAATTTTACAGGTAGTGACTTGCCGGAGCTCCCAAGTTTGTAATCGCGGAGTAGGAATCGGCATCATTCTTGATAAAAAGTGATTTTATGAATGAATTTTAAAGTCGTTGAATTTTACAGGTAGTGACTTGCCGGAGCTTCCAGGTTGGTAAGTGCAAAGCAGGAATCGGCATCTTTATTGGTAAAATAAATTTGTATAGATGTGTTAGTCCTACAACTGGTAAAGAGATTTGTTCTTACAAAGTGATTAATCAAGGTCATTAAGTTGAACTTTATGTAATCCTCATACAAGAGGTTGAAAACAAGGTGATGAATTGAACCCCGAACCTACAAAGAAAAACCATTTTCATTAAAACAAACTTAAGTGTTTTGAAATCTAAATGGGAAAATAGTTTGTTGAAAGGGGGAGTTCTGATTGTTTATGCCAAGAGGATGGCGAAATGAAGCGATTCACAGCAGTTGTCACGTTACTTGTATAGTTTGTTTTCAAAATTTCTTTAAATGTGTTTGCATTTTAGGGGGAGTAAAAAATTCAATTTCAGAAAATCCAAAAACATTAGAAAATTTGAAAAAGCCAAAAACATGATAAAAATCAAAATGAGTTTTTGTTGTGAAAAAGAAGAAATAATAGTACATCAGTGGACTATCACAACATGCTAAAGAAATGGATAGTTAAAAATGTGATAAACAATCTCACTGTGGATGTGCCAGTAGGTTTTTATACATTTAGTAGATTGTTTTCGAGATATAAACCTAAATTTCAAACTTGCTTATATAGTGGGGAACATTTCTTGAATATATACGTAACCCCTGAAATCTTGTTTGAAAGGTCCCTCTTTCTGAGATACTAGGTCTTTATACTTAGTGATATCTGGGGTATTATCCCAGGACTTCTGATTTTGCGGAAGCAATGGCCTAGTCCCCGTATAATATTTTGCAAATTGCTTGAAATATAGCGCAGCCCTCAGTACAAAAAAATGATGAAACATTGAAAAATGCTAATCATGTGTTGTTGAAGAAAAGATTCTCTAAAGGGAACACACCAAAAGTCGAGCCGCCATCTCTCTGCTGAACGGAAGTTCTGACCTGAGCTCTCATGGTTTCGCATTTTCCCCTTTACCAGATATCATCTAGGTATACTCACTTGTAAGACTGAATATTGGGATCTGGATACGGGAGTATATTCAAGTAGTGGGACACGCAAATAAGTTTAAAGTTCTTAAGACACTAATCTTGTATCTCGAAACAGTTGAACTCTGTGGGGAAATTTAAGTGAATCAATATACTGACAATCTAGGTGAATTGTTTAGAACTTAAAATGAAATGAAGCTTTACGGTGTTGGTGATTTGTCTCATAAACTGATATGATCCTCTTACATAAACTCACAAAAATAGTGTCTGTAAATATTGCTTTATTACATTTCTTTTATATAAAAAATCCCAAAAAGATTTTCAGTGTGTTTTAGCATAAAAATTTTAAAAAATTAAAAAAATTTCGACAACTGGTGTTGAAGAGTTGATTTTCAAAATTCCAAGTGCTAAACATGATGACATTTCGTAAGGGGGAGTTTGTGTTTAAAAGTTTTTAAAATGATTAAATCATTCTACAAGTGGTTCATCAGAAAGAGATCTACAAGTGGTGTCTGTGATTGTCAAATCTTAAAATCATAAACTTATGTTTGTGGTAGAGACAATGCAGGTTTGAAATTTGAGAAGAGCCAGGTTCCGATACCTGAGGACTCTGTGATTAGAGAAAGCCAATACCTGAAGATTCTGGAAGCCAGGTGACGATCCTGATGTCGAGCATAACTCGAAGGGGAGCCTGTAAATGCAAAGAACCAGATTCTGATCCAGTGAGCCAGGTTTCGATTCTGGAACTAAATGATCACGCACGATGATGATGCTGATGAACTTAAGGAATCAAGAGATCTGCTCAAGAGAATTGGAGAGAAGATAGAGATATGTTCTGATCCTGATCCTGTAAAAGGCATGTTGATAGGGGATGTCTGTTTGGTGCTGATAAGACAAGATAGCAGACAGACTGATAAAGACTGAAGGTGGCAAAGACTCGACACAGTAGACTCGTCAACATCTGAGGGGGAGTCTGTTGGTGCATACATCTGTCGACTTCGTCTTGTATCGAGTCTTGCATTGTTTGGGGCACAAGGATTGAGAAATCAGTCAAACAGTTAATTCCGCATGAAGATGGTAATTCCGCATGAAGTGTCTGTTGTTAATTCCGTGCGTAATTAGTCCTTAATATTGTATGAAATGTAATTTCGTGTGTAAGTGATTCCGTGTGAAGCATGTTTCATGCCGAATTACAGTGTCTATAAATAGTTGTGATTTCGTGACATTTGGTACGAAATTACCTAGAAGTTTTCCGACGGCGAAGCTCTGTCGAAGTGTCGTCTTGCTGTAATTGTGTTCCAGATCAATATAAACGACAGTTTAAGTGAAAATCTTGCTGAATTCATGCATTTTGTCTGTTTCCACCTTTCATAGTGTATAGAACGCCTCTGATCGACTAAATATGGGTCCTACAACGATCCTACATGATGATAGCCCGATCTTAAAGTCGATCTTTGAGTAGAAACTTGACCCTTGCAACTGGTCAAACAGATCGTCGATACGTGGTAAAGGATAACGGTTCTTGACGGTCACCTTGTTAAGTTCACGGTAATCTATACACATACGAAAGGACCCGTCTTTCTTCTTCACAAACAGAACTGGGGCTCCCCAAGGCGAAGAACTAGGTCGGATAAAACCTCTATCCAACAGTTCTTGAAGTTGATTAGACAGTTCTTGCAACTCTCCTGGCGCAAGACGATATAGAGCACGAGCAATCGGGGCTGCTCCTGGTGTAATGTCAATCTGGAATTCTACCTGACGGTGTGGAGGTAAACCAGTAAGTTCTTTAGGAAAAATGTCAGAAAACTCACGAACAACGGGTAAGTCTTCGATTTTCCTCTCTTCAGGCTGAGTATCAGTAATAAGCGCTAAAATAGCATGATAGCCCTTCCGTAGACACTTCTGGGCTTTCATAGCTGAGATGATGCCAACCATTGCACTGTTACGATGACCTCGAACCAACAAAGATTCTCCACTAGGGAGAGGAATACACACAATTTTCTCTTTACAGAGAATTTCTGCTTGATGTTTAGACAACCAGTCCATGCCAACGACTACATCAAAGCTTCCAAGAGTAACGGGAAGTAGGTCAATATCGAACACTTGACCCATAAGATCGAGTACACCCAAAAATAACATGTGAAGCTTCAATCGATTTACCATCATGTAATTCTACTACGTGTTTGGTTACAAGAGGTGTAGGAGTTAACCCTAACTGACGACTGAACCCCAAAGACATATATTTTTATCATATAGTTGTTTATTATGATTGAATGCAATGGTAATGAACAAGTCACACATCGTACGCTTCCGCAAAAGTCAGGGTGTGAAACTTAAGACCATTAATCTTTGTATAAAGACCGAGGGGCATGAGTGATAGATCTATCTGGGTGTTGCGAGCCCCACCCATGGGTCCAGGAGTGGCCGAATGTGGTGACTATGTCGTTCCAGCAGGGTGGACCGGTACAAGATTCGCTAGGTTTGAGCCTTCGTACGCCATTGCACACAGATTAATGTCGTCGCGAAACATTAATTGATCTGTTCATAGACGTTACATACTGGTTTTTGATACTCGAATTTTCAAATGCTCTTAAAATTCAATTGATGATAACTCATAAATACATGGACTTACGAAATTTTGGTAACGCTTTTCAACTTATGTATAAGTAAGAAGACGGGATGATCCTGCTTACAAAGACTCTCGTGGGCTAGACTCACAGTTTTCATAAAACATGCCGAGAAAAATGATTTTACTAAATTTTTCTCCACAACTTTTAAACCGGTAAACAAAAAGATTTATTTAAAAATCTTTTCCAAAACAAACTATGAACTCGCTCAACTTTTTGTTGATTTTTCGCATGTTTCTTTCTCAGGTTACTTTTTCAAAACTATGGCACGGTTGGAATAGGAGAACCATCGGAGATTCGAGTACTTAGTGGCGTTCGTTTCCTAGAAGTCGTAGCTTATTTGCTTCCGCTGTGCAATGAAGATACAGGTCCAGTCATGCCAAGCTCTGATATTTCGGGGTGTACATTTTGCACTGCATGTCCTAAAACGCAATGGTTTTTAGCATGGTCATGTCTTTGTTCCAACATGATCATGCTTCTATTTTAGCATGATCATGTTCTTTGTACTCCAATTCTAAAATGCAATGAAACCAAAAATCACTGTTCTAAAACGCAATTGGTTTTAACATGGTCCATGTTTATGTTTTAACATTGTCATGTTTTTGTTCTAACATGATCATACTTCTGTTTTTACATCCAGAAGAATGAAAATGAAAAGAAAAACACAATTGAAGTTTGATAACCCAAAACGCAATGAAAATAAAAGAAAAGCGCAACTTACAAAAGAATTCTGATTAACGACGATGGACAAAGAAAGAACTCCGACACACCGTGGAGGAACCGATTGTGGTGGCGGTGGAGCGGCGGTGGTTGATGGCTGTTTTAGATCTGAAAAAGCAATATGTGGTCGTAGTTTGATATTTGGTTTCCGGCAAGATGGTAGCGATCGTAGTTTGATAATGATCATCCTTATTTTTTTTAACTTTGCCACCCTTACAAATAAACATACTCAACACGTGTTTATCATTATTTTATTTTTTATGTAATGCTAGTGCACTCTTGCGTGTTATGTTGGTGATTTGGCATACTTTATTTAATTTAGCATGTGCACATATGGAATGAAATTATTAATTATGATTACCTTTTCTTCTTTTCTTTGTGCCTTCTTTTTGAAAGATACACTTTTAACGTAACTCACGGACGCGGGTGCATGGTATGGGTAGCTTGAGTACTTGCATATCATTAATACTTATGTGCCCGTACGCCTATAACAACAACATATGGAAACATAACAATAAACACTTCCATGATATTGTTGGCTTGATTTTATTTGGTTCCTAACGGTAGGTTTTTTTAGTGCAATTAGAGGGACGGTTAGACCCTCCAAATGGTCTAGTGTTTATATTAATAAAGGTATCAAACGATTGCAATCTTGCAACAATATTTCATTTATATGTTGTTATATCATTATACTCCTTCGAGACAATATACTTAATTTTCCATCATTATATTACTCGATCAATAGCATTTACTTTTTATACACTACTTGTTGACTAAGTATGTCACAACTAATCTGAAAACAACAATACATTATGATAGCTAATTTGTCTTTTGAATATTGACACTTTCAATAGACGTGTAAGAAACAATCAAATCATAATTTGTGTTTTCGACATACTAACGGTATGGGATAACAAGATTACTGGTATAACCCAACAACCAAGAAGTTTAAGTACGTAATCGGGTCATGTTTATTTCACTAAAAATAGACAATTAATAAAATCGAAACTAATAGTAATGTGAAATAAGAGGTTGAACAAGATACCCTTCTTTTCATGATGCATATCCCATACCCAAAGTATATATTAAAAAAACCTACATCCACTCAAAATATGTGGGTGACATGTAGATGTGGATTTTAAGTCTTGTATTCTTCACATGATAAAAGAATGTAAAACAATTGTCGTCCAAGTTTTTGTAGTCACATTTACGTATACAAGTACAAAAGAATCAATGAAGAATAAGAAATAATAATTATTATATTTAATGAAAGATGATTAATATTTCATTAAAGTTAATAAATACACTTCCGTAATATACAAAACCAAAAGATACCATAAGTGAAGTACAAATTAATTCCTAAATTTCATTATTCCACCTAAAATGGGAAATTTAATTCAATATTTGCTAACATCACTAGTGCTCTAATGGTGGTCACGCGTATTTAAGTTCCACCTATTGTGGGACCGGGTGAGTTTTCCTCTCCAGGTCTCAAGTTCGAGTCTGGGTGATAGGGGTTTCTCATTGGGTGGTTTAAATTAGGGATCTATTGTGTGAGTGGGCTCTTTAGCACAGACCCAGTTAAGACAATGTATGCTAGACCTCCCGATATTCGCAAATAATTCACACCTTCCAAAAAAAAGTTAAATATTTGCTAAAAGAGCTTAGAGCTTAGTATGTTAAATGTTTCTGTTTTCTTGGTAAATTATATAATATAGCACTTGTCTTATTAAACTGCGTAACTTGTGTTTGGTTCATTGTTTGATGCCATGACTTTCTTGATTTGTGTCTAGTGTTCGGTGTTAGTTGTGTCTTTGTGGAATGTTGACTAGTTCATTATTGGAATTTCGAATAAAAAAGTACTATATTATGTTATTATTTTGACTATGTAAGCAGAAAAAAGAGTTGACAAACTATAAATTAAAGTGTATACGGCAATTCTAATTGACATCCCCGTGACTCTCTAACTGTGTATGGAGATCGACGAACCACTATCACCGGGCGGCCGGTTGTTCGTGCAACCGGCAACTCACCAGATCATAAACAGCGTGTTTGGCCTCGAACAGCCGATCACACTTGATGCCCTCCGGACCGTCATCTCCAGTTCTCTCTTGATCAAGCACCCTAGATTTTCCAGCCTTTTAGTCACGGACAACCACGGACGGGAACACTGGCGCAAAACCGAAATCGACATCAACCGCCACATCATCATCCGTTCCAACCCGGTAGGTGAAGGAGATAACGATGAGGAAGTGGTCAACGAATACCTAGCCGACCTCACGGTATCGGCTCCGTTGACCACGGATAAACCGTTGTGGGAGGTCCATCTTTTATCCGCGCACAAGTGTTTGGTGTTGCGCATTCACCACGCGCTCGGTGATGGAATCTCTCTCGTATCGTTGATGCTGACTCTATGTAGAAAACTGGATGATCCTGAACAAACGCCTACGATCGGGCCCCTAACTTCATCTACGCAAAAACATAAGAATTCGGGGACTCTGGAGAGTATTTTGAAGCTAGTGAAAATGGTTTGGTTTACTTTGGTATATGTGTTTGAGTTTATGATGAGGGGAGCATGGGTTAAAGACGGAAAGACGGCGGTTCGAGGCGGAGAAGGGGTGGAGTTGTGGCCGAGAAAACTTGTTACCGCCAAGTTTAGCTTTGAAGATATGAAAACGGTGAAGAGTGCCGTCGCTAACGCGGTAACTTTTAAATTTCTGTTACATTTTCCGTTTACGTTACGAACTGATGTTTGTGGCCCACACAACTCATGGTCATCATTGATGACTTGTGCTATGTTTGGTTATAAAGTCGTCTTCATTTGTGGCAACTAAAACACGGCAATTTATTAAATAATTTATAATTTTAAATACATATAGAACTAATTTAAAACATAATATAACATTAATTTATCAAAACATGAAAGTAAATGAGTCTTGTAAGAAAACTAATGTTTTTTTTAATGGTATAAGTGTTCGGCCTCGGTTGAAATGTTCAAACGGTCAGTATAATAACTGGCTGACGCAAATGAAGACGATTTAAAAGTATTCGACTAGACCAATTGTGTATATAGTGTATCTGATTAGACTGGCCGGTTGGTTTCATCCGGTTATAGAAACACTAATAGCAGTCTAACACCATTAAATTGGTGATTTTCTAGACCACGAAAATGGTTGCCCTTCCTTGACTTTTAACTATCAGTGACCCAACTTCATGAAAGATGGCTTTTTTTTTTTTCTTTGATTTGTGAAGTCCACTAAATGGGGCGGAATTATTAAGTTTAATATAAATGTAGTATAGAAATTATATACACATGAGTTACAAAAAGTCAACTTTTTGTCCCCTCCTGACTTTGCAACCTTGCATGCTTTATTAAGGTAAAAATTAACGAAACATTTTTGGAGTACACATTTAATCTAAAAAAAATCAAAGCAAAATCTTGCCTACTACTTTTTACCGCCAAAAAATAGACATAAGCTTTTACCAAAATCTCTGCCTACTCATTCTTATATTAGTATATTTAACTTTAGGTTAGATATGGCAGGAATGCTAATAATAGATTTAAAGAAAATACCCTTTTAAGGTCACCTAAGGACATGGATGGATGGTATAAGTAGCTTGAGTACTTAGATATCACTAACATTTTATTTATTCGTACGAATTATAGCAATATGTCCAAACACCATAATAAACTTCTCATGGTACCTCCGCATACCTCTTGATTCTTTTGGTTTGTGTGGGTTTATAGCGGCTGGTATCATGGGTAAAACTAATGGCGCTTTGTTGAAGCTATAATGTAACACCCTAGGCAAATTCTATATTAGCCGTGAACATGAAGGAGGATGGGTTCATAATATATGTCTTGCCTTAGATATCAGCAATGCGTTTTAAGCGCAATGGATGTGGATTTCATTAGAACTGTATAATTAAGTGCGCTCATGTGGGAGTAGAACTTGCTTGGAAGTCTCCAATTGAGCAACAAAAAATAAATCCGTAAGCTCTAACTGAGCAAATTAGATGATATTGGTGGTACGAAAGGCTAGATGTAACAAATGGTATCAGAGTCACTCATGTGTTCTTTGGGATAGTGGGGCAAACCTTATCAAGGATGATGAGTCCTAGGAGTGTTCAGAAGGACACCTTAGGCAATTCCCACATAACGGATTGACATGGTGGGGGCAAGCCTTATTAAGAACAATAACTTTATAACGGAGTTGTTATAACACCCTAGGCAAATCTCACATCAGGTGTGGAATGGGAGATGTTGGGTTCGTAAGACATCCCTCGCCTCAAATCTCACCACCCCTCTTTGGGCGCAATGGTTGTTGATCTCACAAAAAACGTCACATTTAAGTGCGCGTAGGTAGACATGGTATCACGGAAGGTTACCTCTTGAAAAATCTTCACTCGGGAAGCTAAAAGAATATATATAAGCTCTAAGTTGTTAAAGTAGAGAATATCGATGATAAGGGAGACCATATATACACACACACACATATATATATATAGGGGATGGTTCAAATGAAAACCACTTTTATTGTGAAAACTCGAAAACTAACTAAAAAAAGGCTAAAAAGCACACCAAATTTTTTTTTTCAGTTTTTTTATAAAAATCGCAGATTTTTTATATAAAAAAAATTGTATTACACATGTGTATGTGTACTACACATGTATAGTATTACACATGTGCACTACAAAATTTTTTTTTTTTTGAAATTTTTTTATATACTAAAAGTGGCGAAAATTGGTATGCAAAAAAAAAATAGTATGTTTTTTTGGCTTTTTTAGTTAGTTTTCGAGTTTTCGCGTTAACTAGGTGTTTTCATTTAAACCTTCCCCTATATATATATATATATATATATATATATAGGATTAGGTTCAAGAGTGAACACTAGTGTAGCTTGCGAACTGAGTGAACTAATCCTGGCCATACACGTGTGTAGATCAATGGACAAGATTTGATGTGTTGAAATACACTAGTGTATTTTACGATTTGATGATGAGATCCTGGCCATACACATGTGTAGATCAATGGCCAGGATTTGTTCACTCAGTTCGCAAATACACTAGTGTTCACTCTAGAACCCTACCCTATATATATATATATATATATATATATATATATATATATAGGGAGCCGCTAGAATGAGAACCACCTCGAGTTGTAAGAACCGCGAGAACTACACCCCACGGAGGGGCGTTCGCCGCGATTTTTTTTTTACAAGTAGATGTGTGCATTATAAACACGGCCGTAAAAAATCACGGCGAACGCCCCTCCGTGGGGTGTAGTTTTTTACACCTCAAGTTTGGTGAAAAAAAAAGAAAAAAGAAAAAAAAAATTAAAAAACACCAAACTTGAGGTGTAAAAACTACACCCCACGGAGGGGCGTTCGCCGTGATTTTTTACGGCCGTGTTTATAATGCACACATCTACTTGTAAAAAAAAATCGCGCCGAACGCCCCTCCGTGGGGTGTAGTTCTCGCGGTTCTTACAACTCGAGGTGGTTCTCATTCTAGCGGTCCCCTATATATATATATATATATATATATATATATATATATATATGGTAGGGTTCTAGAGTGAACAACCTCCCAAGAGTGAACTGTGTGAACTCATCTGTACCCTTGATTTCCTTTTTAGTTGTTAAGGGTAGGATTGTAATTTTTATAAAAAATTAGATTTAAATCGTTATCTTAATAATTGAAATCAGTTACATATTTTCTATTTTAATTCCTTATCCATAATATCTTTCCTATTTTAAATTCATTATCTATACCGGCGACGTTGACCTTTAGCGACGACAGGAGGCCAATAGCGGCCGATCAATTCCGGCAACCCTTTACCGGCGACATGTCGCCGCTAAAGGTCAATACTGGCGACACTTTCGACCAATACCGGCGACAACTGTCGCCGCTAAAGGGGGTCCATTCTTGTAGTGTCGGTTGATCTACAATAGTTGTATATGTGTGTATATTACACAACTGCATATTTTTACTAGGACGCAACATATTTTTTCAGCATATATATAATATTTTTTTGAACGACCAACGAATCCTCCAAATAGGTTATTGGCGAAATTCACCATATCGGGGTACACTCGCCTCCGAACCGAGGAAAACCCTCACCTAGGGTTGAAGCCCGTGAACACTCGTCCGAAGGCACGACAGTACCGTGAGGTAAAACCCGCTCAGTTTAAGGATCAAACTAGCGATCTTCATCTATTCGTCTAGTCTCCCATCATCAGCAGGTGCCACAGAAAATAATAGGGAGGGCTCAAATCAAACCTATAGTTCCTGAGTACACCAAATCTCTCCCTTACCACTCCACCACCACCTCATTAGCAACATTAAGAGTTCTAGTTCCTAAAAAAAAACATAATCGTTAGATGAAGCACTTAATGATTACATTTTTAGTTCAAACATGGTAATCATGTCCTACTTTGTCTTTTTAGCATTAACAATTTTAATAGTCATATAGAAAACAGTTAACTTGTTTGTAATTTGTTATTTCGAGATTTTAATGAATATTACCCTATAAAAATATATACTAACAATATTGTAAAACGAGGTTTTACCAATATAAACCACCCACCAACAGTTGTTGGGTTATCACTGAAATTAAGCGAAAGATATGTGCTATTCTTTGACGATGAACAAGAAATAAAACCTCCTAGTAACGTAACGTGAAAGAAAGTCGAACAACCTGTCATTCTTTTCATACCTACATCTAAAATATTCATTGAAAAAAAAACTACATCCATCCATTCTCTGGGTGGTGTGTAGATGTGGATTTTAATTTCTCCATTAATCACATGACAAAGACATATATAAAGAATTACTCTTCCAAAAATCGTAGCCACACATACTATAAATACGCAAGAATTGATCAAGAGAATAAGAAATAATAATATTACTATATATTTTGAAATCAGGGTAATAACAAATAATAGTTAATTATATATCAATATGATTTTTTAAATTTAAAATAGTGACACGTAAAATACGTTGTTAGTTATACATTAATGCTAAAAACGGTTTATTGTAACTATGCTTGTAAACAAACTGAATGAGCACGAACGGGGCGTGTCCATGTTCGTTCTTTTAACTTTAACCAAAAAACAACCAAACACGAACAAGTAAACGAATGGAGTTTTCTTGTTCACTCGGTAAAAAAATTGGGTACACATTTGTTTATTAATAGCATAAACGAAGGGTTCACAAATGTAAACAAATAAACATAGATGAACAAACAAAATCGAGCGAACACCAACAAAGGTAAATGTGAACATCATTGTGTTGGTCCAAAAAGATCAATAAATCTAGACTTAATTGTAATGCATGGAATTTTAATTTCTTAAAACTAACTATAGTATGTTCTAAAGAATATTAATTAATGGAGTATATAAACAAATGAACAAACTTAAAACAAAACAAAAGTAAAGTAACAAATTACAATGTATAACGAATGAATAAAATGTATGTTCATACTCATTCGTTTAACTAGATGAACAAAAACATTTGTTAGGGTGGTATGGGCGGGTTCGACAAAGTGATTAGGGAAGGGGGTTTGCCACGCGGCATAACGCCGCCGACACCCTTTCGGTAAGCGGTGACTACTCATCGATGAGAGAGGGGAGAGAGAAGAGGAGAGACATGACATGACATGAGATAATTGGCTAAGTAAAGAGCTTACCGCTCCCATGTGTTTGAGCACCCTTTCACCCTTATGTTCGTTCATTTATTAGATAAACGAACATAAACAAAAACTTGTCGATAAACAATTCATAAACAGTTTAGTTAGCATTTGATTTGATTCGTTTACACACCCGTTTCTAATCAAGTATTTGTCTATATGTTTTGATAAAGATAAAAGATGGTAATACATACAATCCTTGCCGTCATCGTATGTTTGCCACTGCTAAAATTTGTTATCATTTTGTCAGTCTCATGTGACACCTGTTCCATTCCGTCGCCCACCTTTTTATGTTTGGTTCGGACATTCGGCGTACTTTTCTAGTTTTAAAGTACCATAATTTTACTATTTTAAGAAGAGAAAAAGTACCAAACTATTTTAAAATAAATATATACAGTACAACCTTAGACGAGTGAATACAATGGATAGTGAGTACGAGGAACCACTATCACCGGGCGGCCGGTTGTTCGTGCAACCGGCAACTCATCAGATTATAAACATAGTGTTCGGCCTTGAACGACCGATTACACTTGACGCCCTCCAAACCGTCATCTCCGGTTCTCTCTTGATCAAGCACCCAAGATTTTCCAGCCTTTTAGTCACGGACAACCACGGACGTGAACACTGGCGTAAAACCGAAATCGACATCAACCGCCACATCATCATCCGTTCCAACCCGGTAGGTGAAGGAGATAACAATGAGGAAGTGGTCAACGAATACCTAGCCGACCTCACGGTATTGTCTCCGTTGACCACGGATAAACCGTTGTGGGAGGTCCACCTTTTATCCGCGCACAAGTGTTTGGTGTTGCGCATTCAACACGCGCTCGGTGACGGAATCTCTCTCGTATCGTTGATGCTGACTCTATGTAGAAAACTGGATGATCCTGAGCAAACGCCTACGATCGGTCCCCTAACTTCATCTACGCAAAAACATAAGAATTCGGGGACTCTGGAGAGTATTTTGAAGCTAGTGAAAATGGTTTGGTTTACTTTGGTTTATGTGTTTGAGTTTATGATGAGGGGAGCATGGGTTAAAGACGGAAAGACGGAGGTTCGAGGAGGAGAAGGGGTGGAGCTATGGCCGAGAAAACTTGTTACCGCCAAATTTAGCTTTGAAGATATGAAAGCGGTGAAGAGTGCCGTCGCTAACGCAGTAATTTTTAAAATCCCTCTACGCATTAGACCATGCGTAGTGGCCGGTTAATGTCCCCCAAGGGACATTTTTCGCTACATCAGCATTTTAATGCCCAAAAAATGTGTAACGGTTAATGTCGCTTAGTGCCCATTTATTCGTCACTTTCCATCATTTTTCTCATTTTTGAGCATTATTCTACTAATATCTCTTTCTCTTCACGCATATATAATGACTAAGAAGGTGTTATTAAACCCTTTCACGCCCCTATGATATATAATATGTTTGAAAACAAGCTACTAGGAATATCTTATGTTTGCATAAACATAATTAGGTATCATGGTATATATTTTATTTTACAATCATTATACATCAACTTATAATACGCGAATATCTTATTTGATATAATTGGACGTAATAATGGACTTGAGCCATAAATATAGAGTCGACTTAGTTATCAAATTTTAAGATTACAAGAAGACGTTTAAACAGATTATCTAGTAGTTTGTGAATTGTGATAATCAACTACTTTATGTGTTGCATAAACAATTTTTTTGTTTTTGATTATCTCCTACCGGTTAAATTGAGAAACGAGAATCATCGAATGTCATCAATAGTCGAGTTAATGGACCGATTGTCAAATGATAAATCATAAATGTATGATCATCCATATAGGGTTAAATTTAGTCATGGTGTAGACTTATCATTTTCATTGTCATGCGTATAAACATCATAACATATTATTGAATGCAGACGATAAATGACGTTCTTTTTGGCGTAATATCATCAGGGCTATCAAAATATTTGGACAGCCGATCACCTGACTGTATGTCTTTTTTACATTCGACTTTATTTGATTTGTACAGAGTAAAATCAAATTGCAAGTTTGATATTATGCTTATCGAGTTAATTACTTGTTTTTAATCATTCCTAGCTCTTCCAGAGGGGCTTCAAATGACAGGCGTCGCACTTGTTAATCTAAGACCATCGCCAGGACTCCAGGTTACGTACCCTGAAACATCGTAGGGGCTTTGTAAAAATAATTGTTAATCTGAAATATAATAGAACAGATAAATATAAAAAAACCATAGTTATAAATATATTATCTATAAAGGAAGAAAAAAAGTAAGTTAAGGTTTGGGTAAGTTTTTATAAGTTAAATTTTATATGGGTAAACTCTGAAGACAATTTGTAAATTTATCAGGATATAAAAGAATTGATGAAGAAAAATGCAGGGACAGCAGGGTGGGGAAATAAAGTTGGTATTGTGCTCCTACCTGTTTACTATCATAGAAATCGGTCTGATCCACTTCAGTATTTGAAGAGAGCCAAAATGATGATGGATAGGAAGAAGTTGTCTATGGAGGCTTTTCTATCACACCAGATTGGATACTTTGTTATGAAGTACTTTGGAGCTAAGGTGAATTTGCATTAAGTTCTTAATAATTGTTTAAATTAAGGTTAAAATCTGTTTTAGTATTGTTACATTGGTTAACAAGTCATTTGACTTATAGATGACTCGTTTCTAGGAAGATATAAGATTAGCAGTGTAAACGAGCCGAACTGAACTTGTCTAAGCTGAAGCTTTGCTTCTCTTGGAGGTCCTGGGTTTAAGTCCAGGCAATGAGGGTTTTAATACTAACTTGGTGATACTAACATACTAACTACTAACCCGGTTAGCGATATCCTAAGCGTACGCCGTTCAAAAAAATATTTAAGTATTTCATTTATGTACATATTCATGTTATTATTTATACATATATTTATAATTATGATTTTTATATATATAGTTATAATAGATAATATATTTTATTTAGTTATTTGTATCATAACTATACATGTAATAATATTTGTTATATGAAATTATACATATCATAGTTATATAAATAATAAGCTTGTTTAGGTTCGCAAGCCCAGTCAAGTTCTGGTCCGAACTCGTTTATTAAACCAGCTCCAAATTAGACTTGAGTCCGTTTAAGTTTGGCTTGATTCACGCTTTTAGTGCGCTCTATGAGTAGTTAACAAAAGACTCGACTTGTTTACGCCTTACATAAGGTATATTTAGCAAAATCTATGATGGTAAGCGTATTTCTACCTTAAAAATAAAAAATATGTATATTAATCTTAAACTATTAGTTTTAGTCTTTTAGACATGTAAATATTTGTTGAAGTATATTTTGATCTTTTACAAATTGGGATATTTTAAGGTTGAATGACTTTATTTCGTTTATTTTTTTTTTTTCTATTATATAAATAAAGGGATTACAACTATCAGTTTTATATCTTTGCTATAGTTTTAAGTAATGATCAACAATTTATATTTGTAGGTTGCAAGCTTGCTTGAGTACAAAGTAATTTGTAACACATCTTTCACCATTTCAAATGTTGTTGGCCCGAGAGAAGAGATTACGGTTACGGGCATCCCGATCACATACATGAGAGCTACATCATCAAGTTTACCCCACGTACAACTTTCTATGCTTTAAGTACAAACACCACCACCATACATTTGTAAGAAAAATGTGTGTTTTAATGGTTTGTGTTGATGTTGATTGATTGCAGGCAATTACAATGCATATGGTGAGTTATGCAGGAAAAGCCGATATGCAGATTCTAGTCGCCAAAGACATCATTCCAGACCCCGAAAAGTTAGCAAAATGTTTTGAGGATGCGCTACTTGAAATGAAACAACACGCGGTACAAACATGAAAAAATCCGCTTCAAGTACTTTGAAATGTATACAAAAGTGATCCAATCTAAAAGACTTCGTTTTTTATTGTCTTTATACCACATGACGTTAGGATTGTGATTCTATGATACTTGTTTCCTTAGGGTATTTGTGTTGTGGTGAATGTGAGAAGTGAAAAAAAAAAGTGCCACGTAGACGTAGACGGTGGAGAGTTTCACATATCACACCCAAGAACATTTGTTGTGAAGAGGTGAAATGTGAAATGTGGTTGTGGCTTAAGATGGTTTTTTATGATTCAGTTATATATTATTAAATTTATTAAAAAAAATCAAACCGTCGCCGCTGCCCCACGCCCTTTTTGCACTCTAGTCGTCGCAGTGTGTTCGTGTTCAACACCCCACCTGCCGACGTGACTTCTCCACGCCCGTACCTTTAGAGCCCACAACACAGAGTCTTATCATTATGTCGATTCGCGTTACAAATAAATAATGTTTTTAGAGACATGTGTCTTACTCTCTTATCTAAAATAGTAAAAATTACCAATTTACTTTTAAAACTTAACATTTTATTGTCTAATCAAGTCATAGAAAACATAGGCCCTCTCGCCTTTAGGTCTCTCTAACCTCCCCCCCCCCCCCTCATTGTCGCCCATCCTATCCCGCTCTCCCCTTATAGACCCTATCGAACCACCACCCCCACCCTAATTGAGCCTATACCACACCACTTAACACCAACTAACAACTTGTTAAACGAACCTAGTCATGGTTTTTACGAAAGTAAACCAATGGTGAGTTGTTCTCACCAACAAAAAGTCACATTTTAAAGATTGAAAACAAATTTTAAATTTATCATAAGCACATGAGTTGTTCTCATCCATTCAATATTATCTCGAAAGTCAATGGTAAACCGAAGCCACAACTTGGAGTTAAAATCAAGACAAAATTACATACCATTTGAATCTAGTTACTAATGGATTTGGTCATTTGGTAGATTAACACCCAAGGGATGTGTCTGGGTTTGGATGTTGGACAAAAGAGAATTTACTATGAAAAGGTGTGGCCAATGAGCTAGTGATGGAGTGGTAAGGGAGAGACCTATTGTTCCAAGTGACACATGTTCAATTCCTGCCCCCAGCATTTAGTTTCTATGGCACCTGGTGATGATGGGAGACTAGACGAGTAGGCGGCGATCGCTAGTTCGATCCTTAGTTTCTGTGGCACCTGGTGATGATGGGAGACTGGACGAGTAGGCGACGATCGCTAGTTCGATCCTTGAACTGAGCGGGTTTTACCTCACCACACTGTCGTGACTTCGGGTGAGTGTTCACGGGCTTCGGCTCTAGGTGAGGGTTTTCCCCGGTTCAGAAGGCGAGTGTATCCCGATGTAGTGAATTTCGCCAGCAGCCCATTTGGAGGATTCATTGTCGTTCAAAAAAAAAAAACTATGAACAGGGTGTGTTTTTGAGATGGTTGTTCTTGAAAGCCAGAGTAGTTGTGTGTTTATGTTAATGATGTCCATCACTTCAACCTCTTTGTCTAATATCATCAAGTGTTTATCTCTATTAAAGTAGTGTGTGTTTGAGTCCTTAAAGAAACTACACTTTGAAAAATAATCTCACTATTTTTTCTCTTGCCTTTTTTGACTTCTTTTAGCATGTAACAAACGTAATACTGTAAAGTGTAACATGCAATGTAAATATTATAAATGGAAGTAACTTAATTATTAAGAATTTGAGGAATTTATTGGTGTAAGTTAATAGTTATCTAGATTAAATGAGCAAAATAATCCCACAAAATAGGTAAATGTTAATTATGTGTCAATATAAAGTTTGGCCGTTTGGGTCATTAGAGAAAAAAATGCTTTGCTTTGCTAAAAATATAAATAAAGGACATTTTGACCTTAGTCAAAATGGGTGGTTTGATATAGTTGGAATATAAATAAAAAAGATTAAATACTTGGCATAAATTGAAGAGATCGAGTAAAGTTGGATTAACTCGTTAAAGTGAGGATGAGAAGTTTTCTGTAGTTTTGTCTATTTGCGGTAACTAAAATAAAATAAATACATTATTAACTAGAGTTTACTACAATTTAGTTCTTGGATAGTTGGAGCATATGTGAACAAGTCTACTTCAAGTTTAATGAATTAATATAATCTTAGATGTTATTTAGCAAGTCCAGTTTAAGTTTAACACATATTCCTATATATCGTTATTGGCAGATATTATAATACTTGTTAATTTCTATTTCTATTAGAATTGACAAGTAGACATTTTTATATGAGGTATAACTAAACAAATTATGAAATTTATATGAACGTATTAATATTCCTTATTGATATCTTTTAAGATAAAAAAAATGTTTGTAAAACAGCTAAACAATGTGAAAACGAAAAAAAAATATAATGCATACATAGTTATCCAAATATATAAAGTGACAAGAATTGCATTGTGATAGTTAAATGATGTGTTTTCGAAACCAATAAGGTTTAAACTTTAAATCTTAGAGTATGCATTTCTTGGTATATTTATTCTAGAAAACCTATGAATTTCTTGATTAAAAAAAGAAAAATCATACTCTAGCCTAAATAATTGAATTTTCAACACTCCGTTTATAAGATTCCTCAAAGAAAATTATATTATCTATATGTGTTAAAAGAGAAAGTCGGTGGCTTTTACGCCACCGACACCCCAACATTTAAAAAGTGACAAAACCACTTCCAATTTTGAATTTTCATAATTATACCTCTTACATCTTTGTCACAAATCAAAACATCCCATACTTTGAGATTGTACACTTTCACCCCTTACATTTTTTAAATTTTAATGAAATGTCATATTCACCCATTTTAGTTTCTAACGTTTAAAGTTCCTCCGTATTTTTGTTCTTTTACTTGTAAAAAAAACGACTTCCTAAGGTGCTTATTTTCATATTCATGTCGGTATCAATTCACGTTCAACCTAAAGTTTTAGAAATGAGTAGGGTCAAATATAACATGCGCCTTTAGTTTCTAACGTTTCAAGTTCACACTATATCTTCATTTTTTTACTTAAAAATTATCTATATGTCTTAAAAGACAAAGTCGGTGGCTTTTACGCCACCGACACCCCAACATTTAAAAAGTGACAAAACCACCCCCAATTTTGAATTTTCATAATTATACATCTTACATCTTTGTCACGAATCAAAACACCCCATACTTTGAGATTGCACACTTTCACCCCTTACATTTTTTAATATTTAATGAAATGTCATATTCAGGTGCTGTTTGTTTTTTCAGATGTAAAATGTCTGTAGTCTGCGAACCACATCTGCAGGCATCTGCAAGAGAAGATGTGGACCAAATGTCTGCAGTCTGCAACGAGAAGAGGGTTTGTTTTTTTTCCTTCAAAAACAACTTCACACACAGGTCTGCTCTCTCTCTCTACAACCACCATCACCACCGCACCACCACCACCGCACCACCTCCGACACCACCTCCGCCATCACACCACCGCCTCTCTCTCTATCCAGCAACCACCGCCATCACATAAATTTGTCTTGCTTCTCTCTCGCTATCCAGCAACCACACCCAATCGATCTATCCATCCTCCTCCTCCTCTTCTCTCGTCTGACCTCCTCCTCCTCTTCTCACCCACACCCAACCCTCACCTCTTACACCCCCCCCTCACACCCACACCGGACTGGAGACGACGAAGATAGAGGGATCGAAGAGAGAGAGAGAGGCCTGTAGAGAGAGAAAGTCAAGGCGAGGAGAGAATCGAAGCAGAGAGAATCGAGAAATGAGAGGGAGACGACAGTGGCCGGACCGTCTCCGACGACGGCGACGCTTCAGCCGACGACCACCTCCCCTATCCGATAAGCTTCCTGGTAAGAAATTTCCTCTCGTTCCTTTTATGGTCTTTCTGAAATCGGGTGTGGTTGCTGGATAGCGAGAGAGAGAAGCCAGAGAGAAAGAGGTGGAGGTAGAGGTGGTCGTGGCGGTGGAGGTGGGTTGAAGGTGGAGGTGGTGGTGGTGGGTAAGATCTGATTGTGTAGAGAAATGAGAGAGGGGAGAAAGATGTTTTGAAGATCTGATTGTGTGTGAAGATGTAAGACATAAGCTTTTTTTTTAAGCTAATTAAAGCACTTTTCAGATCTTATTTTATAAAAAAAAAAAAACAAACAGTCTTCATTGTCTTTTATCTGCCCGCCTGAAGACATTGGCCCCTTGCAGATGTTTTAAGCAAAAACAAACACCCCCTCACCCATTTTAGTTTCTAACGTTTAAAGTTCCTCCGTATTTTTGTTCTTTTACTTGAAAAAAAACGACTTCCTAAGGTGCTTATTTTTATATTCGTGTCGGTATCAATTCACGTTTCAACCTAAAGTTTTAGAAATGAGTAGGGTCAAATATAACATGCGCCTTTAGTTTCTAATGTTTCAAGTTCACACTATATCTTCATTCTTTTACTTAAAAAAGAACGATTTCCTCACATGTTTTTTTATGTATGTATCAGTAAAAATTCACGTTTGGACCTAAAGTTTTCGAAAATGATTCAGATCAATTAGAAAATGTTTGTCTTCATGACACGTCCTTATTTTTATGTACGAAATCTAAAGTTTTCGGAAATAAGTCGTGTCAGATATAATACGTTTTAAGCTAATTTTTATGTACGATTTAAGCTGGTCCACGCTTTGAAACGATTTCCTCACGTGCTTATTTTTATATACGTCGGGTTAGATATAATATGTTTTCATGCTTATTTTTATGTACGATTTAAACTGGTCAATGTGTTGACGTAAATATAAAAAACGCTATTTCCACACGTGCTAATTTTTACATACGATACCTAAAGTTTTTGAAAATGATACGGGTCAAATATAATACGTTTTCATACTTATTTTTATGTATGGTTAAGTTGGTCTACGTTTTGACGTAGATTAAAAAATCTATTTCCTCACATGCTTATTTTTACGTACGTTTGGGGTTAAATTCACGTTTTGCCGTAAACGGTATAAATTCACTTTTCGACATAATTTTTTTTTTCAGAAATCAGTATGGTCAATTATAATACGTTTTCAGTTGGTCTACATTTTGATGTAAAAATTATTGTAACTTTTTACACTTCTAAGTCGATCGAGCCCATTAAACGAACCAACCCGGGTTTAATTCCGTTTTTATACAGTATAAATTCGATTTACTTCACTTATTAATCCAACTGTATTGCTTATATAGGTTACATTAAGTTATATCGGATACGACGAAACACATGGTTTTACATGGGTAACGCATTACATAACACTTTGACTAATCAATTCGTCGTTTACGATGTGCCTGCGCCGCAACGCGCGCGGTTCTTATTGCTAGTAACATCTAGAGAAAGTCGGTGGCAAATCTCTTCAATTTTGTCTTATATACTACACATTCACACTGCCATGCATGTTCCAATTTTGTCTTATATACTACACACTCATACTGCCATGCGTGTCCTCATCTGCTTTGAAGAGTTGTCCTTTTTTGGTTAATTTTATATTTAACTCATCAAATTCAATTGTTTGAAACTTTGAGTTTGAATCATGGATAATAGTGAGAAACGTACTCTTAATGATGAGATAATAATGTTGATGATAGTGCTAATCTTTAGATCATGTGTAGTGGTTAAACAAAATAATGCTTCCACTATGGGGCATTATTCGATACGTGGCAGTCCAGTCAGCATGGGGCGTTATTGCAAAAGTGGCGTAGTGGGAATAATGTCTAATAATGACCCTTCCAATCATTAAACAAAAAAAAGCAAACTATTTATCATTGGCCAGTCAAACCTTGGACCACTCCAATTAGCCACATGCAATTCTCTTTCAGCGTTATTATAAAAACGCCAGATTCAATTTTTTGAATTTTTTTTAAAAAAAACGCCCCATGTAATGGGGGGGGGGGGGGGGCGTTTTTTGAGCGTTTTTTTTTTTCAATTTTTTTAATAGCGCCTCACTACGGGTGGCCTTATTAGCAAACTTTTAACTTTAATATATTAATAGAAATATATTTTAACTATAACTTATTTATAGTTCGTAAAATGTATTTTAGAAGGATAATAGCAATCAAAATGTCTTTCAAAGGTGGTATGTTTTTTAAAACGTGAAATATTGATTTAGTTTGATGTGTGTTTATGATACTTTGTATTACAAGGATACAACTTTAACATCTATTATAATAGTCTTAATTGATAAAACTACATGTTTAAAGCGAGTTAAAATTATTTATAACATGATAAGTTAGACGAATATAATTAAGTCAAATGAACAAATATTTATAACGAGTTAAAATGAGTGACAACATGTTAAGTCGGATATAATCTTCCTATATAATAAAGGAAGAGTATCCGATCCTAGGTGTCAACTTTTCAAGCCTCCCCCTTAATCCGATCCTAGGTGTCAACTTTTCAACCCTCCCTCCTTAATCCAATCCTAGGTGTAATTTTCCTATATTTTTTATTTTTAATTAAACTTTAATTAAGTCAAAGTGGTATGTTGAACCAGAGTCAGAGTGCACAGAACCAACAAAAAAAAAGTTGAACGTGAAAGAGGTAATCAGACCCCCGTACCATCTCTCTTCCCTTCTTCTTTCCCTCTGCTCCTTCTGATCATGCTCTCCTTTCCTGCTTTTGAATTTTGAAATAGAGGTTTTGAATTTGAAAGCCTCTCTCTCTGTGTTCCATATTCTTTCATCTTTCACGCCTCTCTCCTCCCTCTCTATCCTTTTCTTTCTCTCTTGTATTGATCACCAATTTAGAAAAAAGTCTACTAACGTTCCATTTCAAAATTAGGAGAAAGTTTTAAGCATAGGGGGTACCCTAATTTCATTGCAAAGTTCAAATACACTTAAATTCTTTGACATACGTTCTCTCTCTTACTCTCACTCTCAATTTCGATTTCAAAGTTCTTTATGTTTTCTCTCCCAAATTCCGGCAACGGCTGCAATGTTTTCTGGACGGATCAGGTGGAACCGGTATCCATGGTCCTCATGTTTGATGAGCACGCGTTGAACAAATCCAGCGAAAAGATTAGATCCGATAGTTAGAATGATGGCGGCGGTTAGGGTTTCTTCAAGCTATTGATAGCGGCTGTTGTTGTTGCAATTTGGAGAAGAATCAACCACGAATCCAGGTTAAAAATAACTTTACAATTTGCTATAATAATTTTGGTATTTATCAGTTTTAAAAATGTATATTGATTTTTTTTGTATGTATTCTAATGCAGAAGAACCCTAACCACAACAAATCTAGCTAAATCCATTTACCTGCAGCAAGTATCAGATTTTGATTTGTTCACACTTTATGATATTGATTCTGGCTTTCAAAATGTGACAAGGTTAACCTGCTCTCAGAATTGTCATTGGTACGGTGAGCGTTGTCTTTTTTAATATTCAGTTTTTTTTTTTAAGTTCAAATCACGTTTTTTAATATATATTTAATGAACTTATGTAAGGAAAAGGGGAGGTTATTGTGATTGCACCTCATGTTGCTGGTCATCTTTTGGGAGGTACGTTTTACATGCCGATGTCGTTTTACCATTCTTATGTTCCCCTTTGTCGCTAATGTACCTCCCCTTTGCTCGCCTATTTTCGTGCCTTTGTCTCGAGCATGTTCTTATAATTAATAAAAGGTGAATATTATTAAGATCCTCACTTTTTAATTAAAATAAGCTTATGCGATATTTATTTTACTTTATAATAAGTGTAAGTAACATTTAACATAAAAAGCTAATTGTTTGAGTTGTGCCTGATAATATAATTTTTCTGTTTGATTTTAACTGGGATTAGTTTAATAACTGTGTGATTGTTACATGTTCCATCACCATGCAGACCTTCAACATTGCTCAATCTACAAAGCTTGGGAGAATGGCAGCAGTTTGTTATGTACTCTTAAGCTATGAAAGGACTATAACTACATTATGTTACAAAATAAGTGTGCATTATCAAAGATGTAATTAATGTTGAATCTTTTAAGTAACATTCATAAATTATTAGAACAGGACTGAGGCGGTTTTCAACCCTCCAATCCGTTCGTTCCCACTGATATTTTTTTGTCTACGGGTTGGCGGGAAAATGGGCGGGTCAGAACGGGTTGACTAAGTGAATGAAAGTGTAACTTTTAATGGGTCATTCCATTTGAAACTTCATACTTATATATGCTTTTGTTTGAAACAAATTGATAGAAAATTTATGCTGAATTTTTCTGCCATTGAGATTTTCAACGAAAAACCTTATTGCAGATGGTACTCCACGTCTCCATTTAGACTATTGGATGATCATGAGGTGAGTATTATCTTATTAATCACAACTGATCAATTAATTAAACAAAAAATTAAACTTAATCCAGTTTTTTTGTTGTCATTAGAAAAATACAGTTGTAGACAAGGTTTGTGACATATTTGGTTTTAAAGCTTAGTGTTAAGTTAATATATGTCTTGGTGTGAGCTTAATGACCAATAACAACAGCCATGATTGTTTCTACAGGTAGCCAAATGAGCAAGATTGTATAGAGCTAAGAGGATCATAGGTGTTGATGTGAACCAGGACAAGTAGGGAACTGGTAATTTTTAATTTGGATCTTTATAATAATATGGTAACTATCCATTAATAAGGGTCACATGTGGAGTTACATTTTGTGAATTTATTGTTTGTTGAACGTTTTTTTTCCTGTATGGCATTGTGTCGTTCATTTATTTATACCGAGAAAGAAAGACATGAGATCAAAATTTGAAAAGATCATGGAATTGGACGGTGGCTAACATTCAATCTACTGTGTGCGAATCAAGGGCGGATCCAACCAACATTTGTGGGTTCCTAGGAACCTAGTGCGTTTGAAAAAAAAAATGGAAAAGATTAGTGAGAACCTTATAGAATTTAGAAAAAAATAGAAGAGAAACCCATTAGAATAAAATCCTGAATCCGCCATTGGTCAGTGCGAATCTTGTCCAAAAACTATTGTTGGGTAGACATTCGTTATGTTTCTTCTTTATTTTACTGATTTTTATGATGGTTTCTTCAATATTTTAATAGTATTACGTTTAAATAATATCCGATTAATTATTATTTTTTTATAACATGGTTCTTCAAAGTAGGACACAAGAGCTGCGATGGCAACCAAGAGATTAAACGACTGTTTTTTACCAGAAGATGTGAGTCATGTTAAAATTACCAGCCTCTTTTTGTTTTTTTTTCCTATCAACATGATTTTTGTCGCCTATCTTCGTTTGAAGTTTATTTAGTCTTCTAAGGGGGTATTTAGTTTGAGGGTTTGAATTTGAAGGTACGGATTTGATAGCTTTGAGTATGCTTGGTTTTTAAAAGCGCGCCTGAGGCGCGCCTAGGCGTGAGGCGACCTCAGGATGGTCATCGCTTTTACTTACGGAACTCCCTTCAACCATACAATCCGTCTTGGCCTTTTTCTCAATTGTGGTCTTCTCTATTTTAATCCATCTTGGGTTTTTTTGTTCATCTAAGTAAAAGCGTTTGTAGCCTAGATCATGGTGTATTTTCTAGATGATACACTTCATTATAAAGACTGTTCCGTTAGAAAAGATGAGGTAAACATTTGTGGGAGCAATTTCGTTCTTTCAAGAATGATTCCAGAAGTGAAGAGTTCTACTGTTTGCCCTTTAATCTCAATAGATATTTCTCATCCGTCCGTTTGATATGACGGGGTTCCTTTTGGTCACATATGATGTATCTAGAATTTGTAATCATGTCATAGAGGTTTGGTCACCGAGGAGATTCTTTTAGATTTATTAATTATATCATTTTCCATCTTCACATATTCAAAATTATAGGTTTGTGAACTATGCTTGTAGGTTTATTAATTATATCATTTTCCATCTTCACATATTCAAAATTATAGGTTTGTGAACTATGCTTGTAATTTTGATCTTTTTTCTTATGTAATTTTATTTATATTTCGGTTATTTGTAGATTATAAATTATAATTTATATTGTTTAACCCAGTGGCGAAGCTTGACGTTTTCGATCGGGGGGGGGGGGGGGGCGAAAACGTATATACCCAAAAAAATTTATACGAAAACTACATATATAACACTACTGAGCAAAAACGGTGGTTTGAAACCACTGTTGGGTTCAGTAATTTAAGATTCTTTTAATGATCATGTTAACGAATATGATCAACTTTGTTCTTTCTCTTATATTTGATAACTATTTTTAATTTTGAAGACGTTCTTAATGTTTAATTAATATACCTTAGTCATCACGCATTATTCTTTTTTTTTTAAATATATACACAATTGTGTTTCATAAAATTTAAATTTCTGAACCCGTGAATACTATTAATATTTTATATTTTAAAAAAGTATAAATTTTTAATAAGTAATACAATAAAACTACCCGGGAAGCAGTCCCGGGTGATAATCCGTGAAGATCACGGGTATATAACCTAGTAAGATAAATAAATCAATATCTGTAGCGAGTCAGAATGATATTTAGCATGATAAAGTGCTAATCTTAGTGGCGGGACTTGAACGAAACTAGATATGTGCTGGACTCTTAAAAATCTATTATCCTATATCTTAAAGGAGAAAGTCGGTGCCACCGACCACCCCAAAATTTTTTAACCTATGGCATAAAACACTAACAGTAACCGTCTCCACTCCTATGAACAATATTATGAGCCACCACCATACAAAACCACATGTCACCTATTCAAACCATCATCATTATATTAGAGTGGGACTTAGCTTTTAAGGGATGGGAGGTGCACCCGCCCCTCTCCCCCAATGTTTCGGTTAGAAATGTAACATTTCTGATTTTTCAAATTTGATTTCATGTAGTTAATGCAACACATAATGCTTGGATCAAATCGCAATGGTTATGTAGGTTACATTAAGTTCAATCGGATACGTTGAAACACGCGTTTTCGTGTGGTTAATGCGACACATAATGCTTGGACTAATCCATTCAATATTTACGATGTACCCGCACCGCAACGCGCGCAGGCATCATTACTTGTTGTTATTATTTTGTTGTAACATTTTAGATATTACTTTTAATGTTTTATAATAATAAATAAAAGTTATTAGATTCTATCTAGGAAAAATTACGAAAATGGCCGTTGACCATTATTACTTTCAAAAAAGCCACCTTATGCGTTCTTGAAGCCAGAGGCGGACCCAGGATTTTTTTTCAATGGGGTCCAATTTTTTCGGTGTTAAAAGTTAAAATTTTCGGGTCTTTGTCGTTTGGGTCAGTCTGGATGAGACATGAAACTTTATTTTCAATGATTTTTGCATAATTTGGCCTATAATTCAAGTTTTAAGATGATAAGTAACTATACAAATAACAAAATTCAATTTACAAAACTTCTAACACATGACTGTAAGTTACAGGCTTAATAGAAGTAAAAAAAAATCTTAGCAAATCCTAAACACTAGATTCAATTTATAGAAGTAAAAAAAAAAAAAAAATCTGTAGATATATACAAAGATTCATAGCAAAATTTGCAAACCATAAACAACTAGATATATAACAAAATTGAACTTACCAGTGGAGGCGGATAGCCGAAGGAGAAGGCCGGAGGCCAGAGGCGGAGGGAGGCGAAGGGAGGCCGGCGCCGGAGGCGGAGGAGAAGGAGGCCGGAAGCAGAGAAGGTGAGGGTTTCTTGATTATGGTGTGGAGAGAAAACATAGAGTCGCTCCTGTGCGTGTGTGATCTGATTATATTGAAAGGGTATTAAAATACCCAGAATTTATAAAAAAAAATTAAAAAAACAAAAAAAATGGAACTAATAGGTTTTGAACCGGGGATCTTTTGGGTGTAAACAAAGGGTTTTACCACTGCACCAGACTCACTCTCATTGTTATGGGGTCCAACTAAATTATTTTATGGGGTCCAAAGAAAATTTTATATACCACTTCTACTACATTTTTAAAAATGATTGGGGTCCGGGGACCCCGTTCCGCTTAACGTGGGTCCGCCCCTGCTTGAAGCGACCTCTCAAACACCTGAACCATCCATATGTAGATATCTCAAACACCCAATAAAAAAAGGACACGTGACATTTCAAATGTTGCAGGTAGGTCCAGCCACATCTCATGCACTTCCAGACCCATCTCATGCCATTTCAGATGCATTCCATGCACCTCTAAACGCATCAATAAAGGGATTTTCAAAGACGAATTCCATACACCTTAGAGACGATATGTACAAAATCATTTTTGTAATTTTTCCTTCTATCTATGTCATGAAAATAGCATGTATAAATTTGAGTCTCTGCTGCGACCGTTAACCACCGTGTGACTCATCATTGATTCAAGTCCTTCCACCGCCAATATCGCAAATACACATAAACGTTTACAGACTGTAGCCCAACCGATGGAGATCGCACCACCCGACGGCGTCGGAAACCTACCTGAATCCTCATCTACTTCCACCGATAACAATAACTTATCGAGCAACAGGTACGACGATGAAGAAGAAGAAGAAGAGGACGTTTGCCGGATCTGCCGGAATCCAGGAGACGCCGATAATCCACTCCGGTATCCGTGTGCTTGTAGCGGCAGTATTAAGTATGTTCACCAAGACTGTCTTCTTCAGTGGCTTAATCACAGCAACGCTCGTCACTGCGAGGTTCCTTTCATTTCTCTCTTCCTCTTAATTATTAAAATTTTAGGTTAATCATGATATGTATGCGAAACTGTTCTCTCAAAATTAGAAGAAATTTACACAGGTTATTTGAATATTTTGTACAGATTTCCATCATCATAATTAGGAGACAGTTTTGTGACCTGGAGCAGATAAAAAGTTACAGTAGGAGAGTGGCAAGCTTGTGGTAACAAATGAATTGAATTGAATTGCTTATTTATGTGGATAGTCTGTTGTGAATTTGATTTGGCCCTTATGCAAACAGCCCTAGACCATCCATCACTCTTTGTATGTATAGTGGTACTGATTCTATTAGAGCAGTTAGCCAGTTCACATTTAGTTTATGTAAGCAGTTACTACACATCAGTTTACTTTCAGTTTTATGTATATCGGTTACTGTGTATTCTACTAACTGCTGTATCATCTCTAAGTTTGATTGTTTATAAATGTTGCAGTAACAATTGTATTGTCAAGTTGGTGTTTTTTAATTGTTTTCGAATCTTAATAATTTACTGAAAAGACTAGGGGTATGAGTATCTTGTATGTATAATATCACAAATCTTATATGGATATTTCTCTCTATCTTGGTGCTTCAACAAACAAAGATCCTGTGTTCTGCAATGGCCAGTAGATGGTTTTTGATTTGCTGGCGCACGTGGGATTTTTGTACATTTGTAGGCTTCTCTATTAGTACTGGTTATAATCCCTGTGATTGTGATGCATATTTTTTCTTAATTTGGGTATCTTTCTGTTATGATTCTTAAGTGAAATGCAGTGTTGATGATTCGATTCTCTCATTCCACATACATTTGTTTTGAGTATGTTTGTTTCATTATAGTTATAAAAATATATAGGAGATTTGATGAAGTTTACATCTTGTGAGTATGCTGATCTTGTTTCTGAAACTCAGAAAGGCTAGCTTGAAGTGAAAAAGTATATAGCATGTGGATTAGGAATTTTGTTATGAGGTTTCCACTTTCCAGCATGATTTCATAATGTAGGGGATTTATTCGCCTTACTTCACTGGTTTGTCATAATAACACCATGTACTGCAGGTATGCAAGCACCCCTTTTCATTCTCCCCTGTATATGCCGAAAATGCCCCTAGAAGGCTACCTTTTCAGGAATTTATTATTGGAATAGCAATGAAAGCCTATACCGTGATCCGGTTCTTCATACGTTTGATATTCGTGCTGTCGGTATGGCTTTTAATCATACGATTTATCACATTCTGGATATGGCGACTCTCATTCATCAGGAGTTTTAACGAAGCCAAGAGACTTTTCTTAAGTCATATTTCAACTACACTCATTCTCACCGACTGTCTTCACGGGTTCGTCTTCTCTGCAAGCATCGTGTTTATTTTTCTCGGTGCCACATCTTTGAGGGACTATTTTCGACATTTAAGAGAACTTGGAGGGCAGGAAGGTGACAGAGAGGATGAATTAGATGAAAACGGTGCTCTATTTGCAAGGAATGGTGAAGATGTTGTCGGGGCCCACGGTATTGGTGGGGCCGGTCAGTTGATTAGAAGGAATGCGGAAAACGTTGCTGCCAGGTGGGAGATGCAAGCGGCTCGGCTCGAGGCACATGTGGAACAGATGTTTGACGGTTTGGATGACGGTGATGGTGCAGAGGATGTTCCATTTGATGAACTGGTTGGTATGCAGGGGCCAGTGTTCCATTTGGTGGAAAATGCATTTACTGTGAGTATATTATTTTATTGCAGTTGATTTTGCTACAAATAGGCCTGTAAATGATAACTTCAGCCCAGTGGCGGACCCAGGATTTTTTTCATGGGGGTGCGGAACATTTTCAAAAATTTTAGGCCCCAATGTATATAAGTAAAAAAATTGGTTCGTATCGGATCGGTTCGAGTCGGGTCGGGTCGGGTCATGTAAAACAAAAGAACATCAAACTAAATGGTTGATATGGTCCTCTTAGTAGATATGCCCTTCTAATCTCATCTTGTTGATTCACGTCATATGATTCAATCGGCTTGCGATTATAAGGATCCGAAGGAAGAGTATCCACATCAACGAATTCGGAAGATGTATCAACTTTCCTCTTGAGAAACCGCGCCATAACGTCCCTACTCGTGGTTCCTATCGGCTATCACAAACAAATTGATCTATAAGTTCATGGCTCCATTACATAATGTATCAAGTATTCAAACACTAGAAATCATAATGTAAATCACACTAAAAATCATCTAAACATCATATACACCATTAAAAAAAACCCAGACATCAGGTCTCTGATCGTATATAACCCACCACAAAAAAGACAAAATATCATCATCATCACTAACAATATATAAATATATAACCTACCACAAAATAAAATATCATCACTAACAACAAGCACATGTCTCCTGCCATCAAAAAATCACTTCCGGTGGCTACCGGTTCCGTCCCACCCCACCAAAAATCAACCAAAAATCATCAAAAATAACAAAGAAAATTACCCGTGTTCGATCGGCGGTGGTATGATGGTTGATTACGGTGGTATGCAGCTGCTGTTGTCGCTGATGTTCTGATCGCTGGCGTGCGTGCAGGGATGATAGAGAGCAGGAGAGAATATGTAAGGGTTTTAGGCTTGTTTATTTTATTTTAGTATGAAATATTGTTGATTTGTTGGGTTTGTTTATTGGGCTAAGACTTAGTAGTGAGCTAGTTAAAGGTATTCGGTATTTGAGTTTAGTTATTTAGGTATTAAAAGTTATATAATTTAGGTAGTGTTTTTTAAAAAAATAAGAGTTTACTAAAAAATTTAAAATATAAATTGATAACACTTTTTACCTAAGGGGTGCGGACGGAAAATTCCAAGGGGCGCGGACGAAAAATTTCAAGGGGGTGCGGACGGGATTTTTGACGGAACTTAACACTAAATTTTTTTTTTCCCGGGGGTGCGCCCGCCCACCTTGGGCAAACCATAAGTCCGCCCCTGCTTCAGCCGAACACGAACACAAACATATAATTGAACACATTTTTTTTGTTCATGTTCGTCTATTAAGAAATTGGGCATGTTCGTGTTTGTTTATGTTCGTTCGTTTAAAACCTAAACGAGCATACACAAACATAATTAAACTTGCATGATTTAACAAACAATAAACAACACAAAGGAACATAATTTACTAAACACAAATGAACATAAATTAATATTTTTTTATAAATTAGTGATTAATTACGATAAATCCATTGAAAACCCCATTCTTATTACTAGAAAGCCTAATAACCAATTAGTTATATTTATATAAGGACTTAGAAAGTTCCTTTTATGTTTAATATATATGTAAATATAACTATTTATGTATTTAAGTTGAAACAAACATAAACGAACAAACATAAACAAATGTAAATAAACGAACATAAATGAATGAACATAAACGGATGTTCACGAACATATATGAACGGACAAACATGTTCGTTCGTTTAGTTAAATGAACAAAAAATTGTGCTCTGTTTGTTCGTTTATTAAATAAATAAACCTAAACGAACTTCCCGCCAAACTTCCCGCCAAACAAGTTCACGAACAGTTCATGAACGTTCGGTTCATTTACAAGCCTAGCTACAAACGTTACATTTTTCTATGCTTACGTCTTTTTAAACCTTTATTTTTACCTGCAGGTTCTTGCAAGTAACATGATATTTCTTGGTGTTGTAGTACTCTTACCGTTCCACTTAGGACGATTTATCGTCCATCAGTTATCATATATGTTATCTTCTGTCACCAGCCCAACGTTTTCAACCGTTCTACCAATTACAGAACAAGCCCTTTCATTAGTCAATATTACATTAAAAAACACACTTACCACAGTCACAAATTCGACATATGACAAAAATCCAAACGTAAACGATACAGCTCTCGCTTCAGTCAACATTTTTAAAGGAGATTCCCGACTAACTGATGTTGCAACTCTTGCGGTCGGATATATTTCCATTTTCACATTGATTATTTTCTATTTAGGAGTTATAGCACTTGTTAGGTACGCCAGGGGCGAGCCGTTGACCATGGGGAGATTTTACGGTATTACGTTAATTGCAGAAACAACCCCGTCTCTTTTTAGGCAGTTTTTAGCTGCGATGAGACATTTAATGACTATGATAAAGGTTGCTTTCCTATTGGTCGTTGAACTAGGAGTGTTCCCTTTAATGTGTGGATGGTGGTTAGATGTTTGTACTATAAGGATGTTTGGGAAGTCAATCGGTCAAAGAGTTGACTTCTTTTCGGTTTCTCCACTAGCAAGCTCGTTGATTCATTGGGTTGTCGGGATTGCCTACATGTTGCAAATATCCATATTTGTTAGTCTTCTTCGTGGGGTATATGCTATCCCTACTTTAAATTTCAGTTTATAGTTACGGTCTCTCTGAATTTCTAAAAGTTTTGCATGCGAAATGCAGGTTTTGCGGAATGGAGTTCTTTATTTTTTGCGGGATCCAGCTGATCCAAATTACAATCCGTTTAGGGATTTGATTGATGATCCTGTGTATAAGCATGCTCGCAGGGTGCTCTTGTCAGTTGCTGTTTATGGGAGTTTAATTGTAATGCTGGTATTTTTGCCAGTTAAACTTGCTATGCGAATGGCTCCCTCGATATTCCCTCTTGATATATCGTAAGATATCTTTCTTTGACTTTTCAAATTCTATTTCATCTGGCACTCTGCGTCTGCTTACAAAGCTATGTAGTTGATATCACGATATAACTTATGACTTATTGACTTATAAAAGTTAATAAGTTGTTTTTGTAGTGTTTATATTAACTAATTTAAGAAGGTTTTATGTGTTGAATAGTTATTTTTGAGAAGTTAGAATTTCTAACTTCTCACTTATGACTTATATAAGTTAATAAGTCCTTATTGAGAAGGAATCCCAAACACCCCCATTATCGGTGATATTGACCGATACATCACCGATTTTCCCGATATTAGTATCTTTCTTCTTAGTTTGTAGCATTCGTCTTTCTTCTTATTGTTGGTATTAGTGTTTTAAGTCTTAATTGTTAATTATTAGTGTTAAATGTTAGCGTTAACTCTTAATGAGTTCCTACTTGCTACGATTGTTAGTGTTTTGCATGTTGCAAAAGGTTAATTTGTTAATGGTAGGAGAGTATACTGAATTGTTAGTGTTAAATTGCTATATATAAAAATTCAGCATGATATTAAAGAATACCGATATCCCACCCTATGCAGTTAATATCGGTGATATATCAGTAATATCGGTCCCCTAGTAAAATATCGGTGTCAAATATCGGTACCGATATTATCGGCGATATTGACCGATATATGACCGATATTTAACCGATATATCTATTTGACCGATATAACCTATATATCACTGAATTATTGGTGTTAAATTGCTAGATACATAAATTCTGCACTATATTAAAATTACCGATATCCCACCGATATCTCACCGAGATAACCTATATCTCAAATATCGGTCCTTGACCAATATCCGATATTTTACCGCATTAACTGCATAGATCCCACCGCGATTACCGATATCGGTCCTTGACTGATATCTGTTTTTTTACCGTATTAACTGCTTAGTTACAGAGCTTTTGAGTTGATAATAGCTATGATAAGGGTAAATTTGGTAAAAATGTATTAAGCTATAAGATTATTGATACAACCAACTAGTATTTATTAATGGTAATGCTAATATAATCTAATATACTTTGTATTGCAGAGTATCTGACCCGTTCACGGAGATTCCTGCTGACATGCTTCTCTTTCAAATTTGCATTCCGTTTGCCCTTGAGCATTTTAAGCTGCGTGCTACAATCAAAGCACTTCTGCACTATTGGTTTACTGCAGTCGGGTGGGCCCTCGGTTTAACAGATTACTTATTGCCCAGACCCGAAGACATCGCTGGACAAGAAAACGAGAATGATCCAGCAAGGCTGGACAGGATACATTCTCAATTAGGTGGTCAACTCGGGGGTCAACATCGAGCTGTAGCTGGGTATTTACCCCCTGGCGAATTGAACCAAGCTAGTCTTGCAGAAGAAGATAATGACGATGAGCAATCTGATTCAGAGTAAGTTCCAGTGTGACTGTTGCAAGTTTATCATATGGAATCTTTGTGATAGTTCATGATAGAGTAAAATGCCATTTTTGTCCCTGAGGTTTGGTCAGTTTTGCGACTTCTGTCCACAGGTTTGTTTCATCCGCATCTGGCAAGTTGGATCCAGATGCGGAAAAACAAACCTTTGGACTAAAGTCGCAAAACTGGTCAAACCTCAGGGACGAAAATGGCATTTACTCTTTACTCTTTCAATAAAACTAGCATCACATTTTTACAGAATAAAGACTTTCGTTAAGTTGGTGAATTTAGTTGCACAATGAAATGCCAATTATTTATAACTCACATGACGGGATGTCATCTTGTCCAAAGATGATTTCAGTGAAGGGTAAGGCCCGAGTGCTACTCGTTATCGGCTCGGTTAAAAGCTTGAACGAGCCAACCTTTAACGAGCCCGAGTCTGAAATAGAGCTCGTTTCTTTATCGAGCCCGAGCTTGAGCCTGAAATACAAAGCTCGTTTAGGCTCGTGAGCCTAAACGAGCGCAACCACCATTTTATTTTTTATATATATGATAATATTGGCAAGCCGAGCTCGAGCCGAGCTTTGGCTCATTCAAGCGATATTGAAGCGAGATCGAGCCAAGCTTTTAGCTCGTTTGAGGTTGTTCCCAAAATAGCTCGAGCCGAGTTGAGCCCAGCTTGAGCTTTGGGTTTTACCGGCGAGCCGAGCTCGAGCTCAAAGTAGTAGGCTCGAACCTAGCCGAGCTCGAGCTTCATAAAAACATGACGAGCCGAGCTCGGGCTCGGCCCGGCTCGTTTACACCCCTTAAGGGTACATTTTAAATATTATATATGTATATATTTTAGATCACTTATGTACATGGTAAGCTTACTTAATGATATTTTGTTTTATTTTCTAGGAGGTACATGTTTGTTCTGTGTATTGTGCTGCTTTTGTTGGTGGCTTGGATGACATTGCTGATCTTCAATTCTGCTATAATTGTGTTGCCTGTATCTCTTGGACGCGTGTTGTTCAATGCAGTTCCCCTTCTCCCTACCGCACATGGTATCAAATGCAATGGTAATGGGTCCAAACTAACCCACCACCATATTTATAGTATGGGTTGGGCAGGTTGGGTAACGTCCCAAAATTCTGTTAATCTAAGCAGATAATGCGGTAAAAAATCGGATATCGGTCAAGGACTGATATTTGAGATATCGGTTATCGTGGTGGGATATCAGTGGGATCATGCAATATATATATGTATATGTATATATATATAGAGAGAGAAAGTATAATGTACTTCACGCCTTAACGTACATTAACGTACTTCGTGAAATATATAACATGCGTAATTATTTTTTTGACCAAAATAACGTGCGTGATTTTGGATCCCATGCGTGATTAGGTGGTCCCATGCGTGATTATGTGGTCCCATGCGTGATTATATGTTCCATGCGTGATTATACCCCTGATCCAACGGTTACCATTGTCTCCTACGTGAAGTATGTTAACCTTTATCTCTCTCTCTCTCTATATATATATATATATAGAGAGAGAGAGAGAGACAGTTAACATACATAATGACTAATCGTACATAATGTACGCGACAATAATGACCGTCAGGTCAGATCAGGGGATTAAAAGCGTGATTAATTAGATGATAAGAAGCGGGTCTAAAGCGTAATTACTGTAACAAAAGGTTAAAATCGTAAATTTACTATGCCTATATACCCGGCTAAATCTCTCACTCAAATCAAAAACCGTAATTAAACCCCAAAATTGACGGTGAGGTTGAAGGCGATTACGGGAGAACGACGACGACAGTGAACAACAAACGAGCATCGATTTGAAGTGAAGATGACGAATACGGCATTAAGAGGTATCGATTAAATCATCTTCTCATCCGTTTAATTCCTTCTTCAATCACGCACAAGGTTTTAGTTGAATTGTCATACTAATCGGTGGTTTGATTGTATGGTGACACAAAAATTGAAGCTAAAGGTGCGAGAAGGAGCAAGAAACGAAACGATCCGGTGCACACGATACACACTAGCGGCATAAATCCAGGTATCTTCTAAAAGAAATCCGGTCTGATAAACTAGCGTTATTTGATATGAACTAGCGTAATTTGATGTTGATTCATTGATATGAACTAGCGGTATTAGCATCGTTGATATTAGACGATTGTTAGATATGAACTAGCGGTATTAGGTTGTTCATCCACCATCCACTGAATTATTAGGTTAAAATTGTGAAATTGGGGATTTTGGGGTAACTTGCCATTTTGTTTAAAAAAGTGTCGAATGTTTTATTGGGTTAAATTTTGATATTAAGGCTTCTTATCTAACTTGCCCTTTGTTTTCATCCGTTTTTAAAAGCAAAATTTTTGATTTAGCAGGATGAAAATAATAACGCATCAAATGAACATATTTACGCATGGTGATTAAGATTAGTTTAGTTAGTTTTGGTGGGGAAATATGTTAGTATGCATTCTGTAATACATGTATTAACATGTCCAAGTGAAAATATGTTAGTATGCATTCTGTAATACAGGTATTAACATGTCCAAAAGGGTCTTAAGATTAGAATTAGTTAGTTTTGGTGGGAAAATCATTGAAACTGATGCAAGGATGGACATCCTGTGGCTTGTTTTTTGTCCACTAAACAACTTCTGTTATGAAAAAAAAAAAATTGTTGGCAAAAATAATAACGCCTATTGTATAATATTTGTTGAGCATAGCCAATGAAAATAATAACGCAAGTTGTTAAGCACAACCAATAAAATAATAACGCCTGTTATTATATGAAAAAAGCTAACTTGCTTGATTTAATTTGTTTTGAAATATGAATGTAGTGGCGGCTGATGATGATGATGACTTTGAGCCCCCCATTCAGCCGATGATAACAAACCAACCACGCAATTTAAACGTAAAGAAAAAGCAAAAAAAAATTACATCTCCAAGATGATGATGATGATTTTGAAGTACCGATTAAAGACTTGATAGGCAAAAGGGCCGAAAAGACAAAAAAGAGGCCAAAGACTTCAACTGACCAAAATGATGATGACTTTGAGCCAGTAAAAAAGAAACCATCGAAAGAAGACAAGCAGATGGAACCTAGAAAGGGGAAACAGACGATTACCGAAGCGGAACCAATTAGGACGGAACCAAGACCGTACTATGAATACCATCATGATGTAATAAGCCTACGGTGTAGTCCTTCGGGTTTCTTAGATACAGTAAAACAATTTACAGAAGCACAGGTAGCAGATGTGAAAAGCATAGGATTTGGTGATGTGCTTGATATAAAAGTTAATCATATAAGCACACGTCTAGGTTATTGGCTCGTACGAAACTATGACGAGCAATACAGCACACTAAGCATAGGAAATCATAAGATAGAAATCACCCGAGATTTAGTACATGATGTGTTTGGTATTCCAAAAGGGCATGTTATAGTACGGGAAAAAAATAAGCCTCGGAAAGGAGCGATAGTCGCAAAAAATACTGCTACTCAAGGGGCCGAAACAACAATTGATGAGTTCAAAAACCAGTGGCCGGACACCAAACAAAATCACTCATACATTAGTTGCAAAAACAATGAAAAAACAAACAAATGGCGGCAGATTGTTCAAGTTAAATTTTCTAGCCTACTGGAACACTTTGTTTGTAGAGATAACAAAGTCAACAACGGTTAAACAAAGTTTTCTACTTGCCATTGACAAAGAGGAAGACATTTCAAAGCTGGATTGGTGCTCCTTTGTTTTAGAATCTCTCAAACGAACTAGACAAGGTTGGAAAAAACTGGACTCACAATACAATGAACCAGTTGCATTTCTAACGGTATGTTTTGTAGATATCTTTAAAATTTATGCTAATACAATATTGGTAGTAGTAATTTGTTTTTTTCCAAACAACTATATGCAGCTTCTATACAGCCATTATTTCAACTCCAGGCACAAAATTTTTGATGAAGTTGTCAAACTGCCCGTCATAAAGTATATAACATCGGGTATGATCGACGACGTGGAAGAATATTTATACAACAATGGGCCGCTGAATGTTGAAGATTGTGATGAAGTTGACAAAGATGAAGAAACGCATGACAATCGCCAAGATCAACAACATGTGACTGCCTCGGACATCAATAAGGATGATCATCAAAATGAAGAGACTCCAACAACGCCATTCAAAATCATCAATCAACAAACTTCAACGGTATTCACGGACCTGTTCGCTGACAACATCCCATTACACGAGGCAGCTGCAGTACAAGAAAACCTCACCGCATTCGATACTTCAGCTCAGCCTAGGACAAATACGGATGACTACACAATACCACCAGTGGATACCACACAGATCTACACAAGAAGAAACCTGGCTGGTGAAGATTCGATTGACGAAGGTTACATACCATCAACTACCGATTGGTTTGAGGGCTGGAATCCTAGTGAACATATTTCAGATTTGAACCTAGAAGAAATGGGCATAGGGACACAAACGCAAAAAGAGCTTGACTACTGCAACACTCCGCTTCAACTAACCGGGGTGATCTATGATCACGCTGCGTGGGAAGCCTCAAACAAAAATAAGAAGGTAAACTGGATTTTTGTTTATGATATTATGAATAACACATGCTTTAAGATCTTTAAGAACCTCTTAATACAGAATAATACTTGTTTATGATGTTAGAAAAATAACGCATGTAAATCTAGGAAAATGACGCTAGTTAATTAGGAGAAACATTGGCCTGTTACCACACTAGATTAACCTGTGGGGCTAGTTTATTAGGAGAAACATTGGCGTTTTTTTACCAATTTATTAGCAGAAACATTAACATAAATGGACAAAAACAAAAAAAAAAATTACGCTAGTTACCTAGATAATTACGCATGCTATTGCTAAAAAGGAAAATTACGCTTATGATGGACATAATCACGCATGATATTGATAAAACTCCAATTATGCAGCTGTTGTTGAAAACAATGGACAAGAATATAAATAAATACATTTCGCTCGTTACGGAAATGAATAATCTCGTTAAGGACGTAAAGGAAAAGTGTTTCTGGAATCCAGAAATAATGAGAATGTGTAAAAGATGGGATGATGCGGTTAAAAATACGGTGGCGACGAGAACTGATCAAGTAAGCTCTGGAGGTGATGAGGCGATTCAAAACAAAGTTGGAGAGGGTGGCGATACAATTGAAGAGTTAGGAGGGGATGGAGATGCAACCGTGGAAGATGAAAACACAGGAAAAACAAAAAGTAAAAAATAAGAATTTGTATTATTTCTTAAGATTTTCGGGAATTTATGTTTAATAATAAAGAAAACGTTTGGGATTTTATAGGATGTCATGATGTTGATAATATGACATATGACGATGGGGGTATTTCAGACTCATGTCTGGCTGCATTACAAACCATCGAACCAGGTGTATACAAGCAGACGACAGAAGGTAACAAATATGATCATTGCTAAATTATTAATCGTATTCTAACTTGTGTTTACAAAAAATTAACCTACTCGAACATACAAACAGTGACACAAGCAGATGTGGTACACCAAATGGACCAAGCTGTAAATTTAGCAGAGTGCAGCCAGCAAAAAGCACAAAGTGGTAAAGAAATGCCTCCGACCACATCCGCTCCGCTGAAGAAACTGATGAAGTGACGGATGCAGAAATGCAGTCGGTAAAGACTCTTTTAAAATTGGCTCCAATTCTACAAACACCAAATGAAAGTGACCGCAACACTACGGTGTCTGCAAATACAAAGAAAACGGGTGACGAGATACATAAACAACTAACAGATGACGAGAGAAATACACAACTAGTGAGAACGTGTCTCAAAATGTTGAGGGAAAAGAACGAAAAACGAATGGCAGAATTAGGTGACGCATACAAATCACCTTACTGCAACAGGATAACCAACTTATACGAGCCACTTCTGGATCGTGACCAAACGATCATCTGTTATCTCTTAGCTCCGGTAGAAGATATTGGGTAAGATGTTTTGTCTCTAAAATTTTCAAAATTTTCGTCTGTTTTTTAAACTGTCGTTTTATGGTTTTAAACAACAGGACATTGATATTCAAATCTGAAAGTGGAGTCGAAACACTAAAAATCATTTTTGAAAGCTTTCACCCATCGCAATACATAGCTTCAAGTGGAGTGGACGCGTTTGTGGATGTGTTAAACTTTGAAGAGAAAAAAAGGGACAAAAAATCATCACCCTACAGGCTGTTCTTGCCAAGTACAATATTTGTAAGTTAATCCACAATAATCACGCATGTATAAATTATGCTATTAATCACGCATGTTTGAACTTTTAAATGTTACCCACACATATTGAAATATAATCACACATCCTAAGGTTTTTAATCAATCATACTATATGATAGTCACGCTTGTTTAAAAGCTGATGCACATACTATAAATTAAATCACGCTTGTTATGATAATCACGCTTTTTTAAGACTAATGGACCGATGTAGTTTAACGAAAAAAGTCACCATAATTTTTGCAGCAAGACGAAATGTTTGGGCCAAAATACACAGACAATGATCGATTGAAAGTATTTGCACCAATCGTAGACAATATACTGGTGAAGAAAGTTGACACATTGGATCTAATCTGTACTACTATCTGATCATTTCTGGTGCCTATGCTTTCACTTGAAAAATGGCGAAATCGAGTTAATTGATAACTCTAGGTTTGACGAACCGTTTAGCAAACGCTACCGTGGGCGCCCCGAAAAGCTGGTAATTCTAAGTAGCTTTATATTACTCCAATGAATAGGTAGGTACTAATATGATTTTTTTGTGATTATAGCGAAGAGTTCTAGTACTATACCTAAAAGGCAAGATTCGACAAAAAGAGTGGATAACAAACTTGGAAACAACAAGCATAATTCGAAAGGAAATGGATTGGAGAACTCTTCAAAACGGTTGCGACTGTGGTGTCTTCACTATGAGACATATGGAGACATACAAAGGAAAATCTCCATGGAATCCGGGGTTTGAGAACGAAGATAAAATGAAGATTCAAGATTCTCAACTTTGAATCTTGCGGTACCGATATCTTAGTAAGATTGTATTGTCCGACTACAATCTTATAAGGAAAGAAGTATTCGACAAAGCAAAGGAATTTACGAAGAAAGCAAGCACCGTGGATATTTTGCGCGATCTAGATAACAAAATTAAGGACCGATTGGATCGTTCTTCAGCCTTAAAAAAGGGGAAACAAAATGCTAAGTCGTAAAACTACTTTGTTGCAAAAATCTTAGACATGTTGGTTTTTTAATTTTATTTTTAATTCTTAAATTTTCTTATTCAACACACAATTTCCATACAAAAATAAAACACTTAGATAAAACATAAAAAACGCATGATTTCACTTACCCAGATTATTGATGATACATAATAACCATCAGAAATAGGACTTCAAAAACTTGATCTTCGTGTCCATAGAGCATCCTAAGACGGTTATTGCATCCGCAAGCTCCTTTAACTGTTTCTCATCCCGCTTGCCAAGATCAAACATAAACATCATAGCCAGCTCTTTGATGCTTGAATCTGTCATACCGGACAACAAATTGAATATCTCTTCTCGCCTTTTCATGTTCTCTCTCACCCTAGAAATGTTAGTTTCCAACAAGTCTTTACATGACTTGTCCACAGCTATTTGATCCTCGATCCTGTGTTTAAGATAAGCACGCATACCGGATGGTGAAGAAGAACCACACGATGAATTACAAGAATCTGCCATCTTTAAATATAATATTTGAATGGTTTTCCAGTGATATATAAAGGAAATAACAAACAAGAGGACAACTAAAATTATTAACCATGACAACTGTATGGTTCAGGAATCATCCTAGCTGTTTTTTTCAAGGTTGGAGAACTCACTAGTCGCTAGCGGGTCGGTGAGGTAGGGACTAGCGACTACTCGGGATTACTCGGGATTAATCGGATCGGACTTTTTATGTATAATTTCAAGTTTTTATACATATATACATATATTTTTATACGTAATTTTTTTAAGTGGACAAGTTTTAATCGGAATTTGGGAGGTTTTGGCCGGAATATGTGTTTTTTCCGATTTTTTCTGATTTTTTCCGATTTTTTTTTTGTTTTTTCCCGATTTTTTCCGATTTTTCCGGACCGACTAGTCGCGATTAGGGCCGACTAGGGCGATTTAGGGCCGACTCGGCCGACTAGCGATTTTTTTACTGATTAGCTGAAAATTACTCAGTTGATGGGCGACTAGCGACTAGTCGGCGATTAATCGCCGGCTAGTCGCGATTTTTGCAACCATGGTTTTTTTGGAGTTTTCTTGGCCCAGTACAAATTATCACGCATTTACATATTATCACGCTGGTATACCAAATCACGCGTGTATTAAAATGACACATATAACATCTTATCACGCATGGATAAGCATTATTAAAAATGACGTATGTATCAACTTAAAGCTGAAATAATCACGCATGTGTTTAATCACTGAGCATTATGTAAGCTCCTGAATTATGTAGGCTATTGATATTTGTTAAAAATATTATACAATATACAGGATACAAGTTGATATAAAATATAATTATTTCTCTTATGAAACCTACACATAGACCCTTAAATCGATATGACTAGTCATTATGTAAGATATCTAATTTTAATTACAAAATCTCTCTCAACTACCATATTAATTCACAGTCTATATACATATATCATTCCCCCTATTAGATTTATGCAGAAAAAAAAAACCTATCTTCAAAGAAAACCACAATGTCTACTGACCCCTCAAGTGAAGCAATCAAGGAGCTCCTGTCAACCCGCAGGTTGACAGAGCTTGCTTCTAATGTTACCTCTTCTAACTGTATTCTGGATGTGCAGGGGAGACTCTTAGAACAGCAAAAGAAGACCCAGGAAGTCTGGGGGGAAACTCCTAGAAGAACCAAAATCTTCTTTAAGGGACAATGTCATAGAGATGATGAAGGATCAGTCATCTGCAAATAACTTGGTTTACTCATGTCTGAAAGATGCAGTTGATACGATTAAAGAGAAGATGGAGACGACTGAGAAAGAGCTTGGGAAGATAGTGACACCAAACTAAGTGGTATGGCTGATTAATCCACTTTTTTGTTGATATTTTGGGATGTCCTAATGTTGTTGGTATTTTGAACTATGGTGGTTTTCGGTGTATTAAACTCACATGTGGGTATATTTAGGGAAATCATGGTATGAATGTAGGTATATTTATGAATGTTATTTTAGCATTATTAATATGAAAAATGCATGCTAATAATTATCATGTATGTGTCTTTTTTTATGACGCAAGTTATGATGATGAAAATCTGTGTTTGGGTATATTTTGGGTGGAAGTCGCTGTGAACAGGTTATGCAAAAATGCTATAGAGGGCCAATTTGAGATCTCCATTTCAGATAGTCACGCATAGGATGGTAAAATGTTCTGAATGTAACAGATTACATAAAGTTGTGAATGTAACAGATATGATTAATCATGCATAGGATATCGAAAAGGGGTAAAAAAGAATCAAATGACATATTTAATCACGCATAGGATGGTAAAAATGTGCTGAATGTAACAGATTACATAAAGTTGTGTCTTAATAAAGTCATGAAAAACGGAATGTTTAAATGAATGCAACTATGGTTAAAAAATTACTCGTCTTGCCATTCAGAATCACTATCACTATCATCTGCTTCGTCAACCTCCTCATACTCCTCCTCTTCCTCACCAGTTTCTACCTCCTCGTCCTCTTCGTCAACTAAACCAGGATCGTTTTCTAACTGAATTACTCTTCTTTTCCTCCCCTTTTTATTGGCATTCTTATCGGCAACACTAGCTTTACCCTTTAAAACCTTGCAAGTTCGAATATCATGACCTTTGATATTGCAAACACTGCAAGTCCGACTTCTCTTGCCTTTTAGACTTTTAATTTTCTTTTTTTTTTTTGATTTAATCCGCTTATGTGAACCGCGTCCTTTGTTTCTAATACCAGTTGGCACAGAAACTGTAGGAGGAGCATCAGTGTTCGGTTTCTCGTAACCGATTAACCTTGAATATCTATCAAACTTAGGGTCGATGGGCTTGGTTATGTGAAGTTCATCAACCATTTCTTTCATCTCCCTCATCCGATCCCTGACTATAAGAAGATGATCAAAATCTTTCATCAAGTTACCAATAAGATACTCTCCGGTCTGCATAATCTCATACGCAACCTCTTTGGCCTTTTTATGCGCATCATTATCATCAACACTTAAATCAAATGTATTATTTAGATCATTCGGTACCACGTCTTTGGTCCATCTTCTCATAACGTACTTGTTGGAAATTTCTTTCACTTTGAACATCTTGAACACCAAATATATATGTTTGCACAACAATCCATATTGTTCAAACCTGCGACAACTACATGATGCTATTACATCCTCCCCCTTCTTGAAACAAACCTAAACAAAAACAATTGAAAACTAAAAATGAAATAAAAAAGTACGTTGTTATGTAATAACGCATGTTAGCTTACCTCTAGTAAACCGTCGTCGTGTGTTTTCCAATCCTTCATACTTATCTTCAAAAATGGTTCCTCAATTTTGGTCTCCATAGGAAGGCACTCGGACAGTGTTCCTTGTATCTCTGACTGTTGATCAGCAAAAATTGACCTGGTGTAAATTTTCATAGCATCATCCTCTAAAGTAGATTCAGAAAAGTTATCTGGGATTGTATTTCTAGATATATGGTCAGTCTTCCGATGGTTAAATCTTTGCACGTCCATTGCACCATCAAAATGGTTAAAGAACTCAACAAGCATAAGTTGAGAATTCGCCACTTGACAGAAAAAATGGTTTTCGCTCTCTCATCTGGAGGTGGTCCGCATAAGCCCAGGCATAGGCTCATAATGATAGAAAGCTAGAATCCACGAAGATCTCATGCCAAACATATCATCAATCCATTTATTCTCAGTTAGACCGAATTCAATCATTATCAGCTTCCATTCTATCTCAAACGTTTCTGGCGCAATCGAATCAGTCCATACAATGTCACACATACGTCTCTTGAACTCTTCGTTGTTACACAACTCATGTCCCACCTATTAAAACAAAGAATAATTGGAACTTAATGAACAAGGGCAAAAAAATTGAATGAAGGAAATAATAACGCATGAAACTATTCACGCAGGTTGTAATGAATAATCACGCACGCATGTTGTAGTTGAGCCTAACCTTATGAGCAAGTTTCTTCATTATGTGCCATATACATAATATGTGCCTACTCTTATCGAACACTGCTTCGATAGCTTGTTTCATCGCGGGATCCTGATCAGTGACGACCACCTTCGGCTGCTTACCAAATGACTCCAAAAATGATTGTAAAAGCCACTTATATGATTCAATGCTTTCGTATGCTAGCAACCCGGCTCCAAGCGTCACATTCCAACAGTGGTTATCAATACCAATAAAAGGTACAAAAACCATTTTATACCTTCAAAATGTGGATTAAAAAATGAATAAAAAACAAGAAGACTATACAAACAAATAAAATAACAGGAATAACATAGAAGTGAGGACTAACTTGTTGGTTTTAAATGTAGCATCAAACGATATGACATCTCCAAACTCAGCATAGTTACGTTTGCACAAACCATCGGCCCAGAACAGGCCAGTTAAACGTTTGTTTTCATTGACTGAATGAACGAATGAATAATTAACCATAAACTGCTTTTTATCGGTCAACCTATTGATAACCATATCTGCATCATACTCTCCAATATAGCTATGTATCCTAGCTCTAAAATTCTTGCAATCGTCTTTAGTTGCGCCAACATTTTCAAAACCTCCGTATCTTTTTCTCATTATATTGAAGGCTTTCACTGGCCCAAGATTCAATGTACCAAGCTCCCATATCATCTCTTCTTGTGTTTCGAAAAGATGTCTATAAGCTGGTAATAAATGCATATCTTTAGGGCACACGAATGAATGATTATGCGACTGGACAAACTAATTGACCTTATACAACACCCCATCGGTTGAACAAAGCTTAATTTGAGCTTTACAGCCGGTTCGAATAGTCGGTCTGTTCCTACGTTTATATGGCTTAGACAACTTCCTATAAGGATCATCAAATTCCTGTGGTTTATGCCCCTCCTTTGAACACACAAAGTATTTAGTCTTGATAATACCATCAACATGATGTTCACCTCCTTTTCGAGCAGAGAACCCTGCCTTCTTGGCATACGTCTGATAAAAAACATATGCTTGCTCTATGGAAGAGAATTCCATTCCGATAACAGGAACACATGATGAAGCTACCTCCGGAATATACAATCTTTCATCTACACATTTTAAAAATGACAAAAAAAAATTATAAACATGACCTCTAACCAAATACACACAGGGAAAAGAACAAATCACGCAAAATTGCATCAAAAATAATAACGCATCAAAAAATAATACCGCAGGAAGGAAAAAAAGCATCCAGTAATGTATACTTCATAAAAATAGCGCATGGTTAGTGAATTACACATGTCTTCTTCAACACATCTTATAACCAAGCGGGATTATATTACATTTCAAAAAAACTAATAATCAAAAATGATGAACGAGCAAAAACAACACATCATATACTTCATAATTTGGTTGAATTCTGGAAAATTGAAACCATTTAATTGACAACTTACTGGTCTGATCATCTAACAGAACGTGGTTGTCTGATGTCGGATTCCTATATTGCTCTGCAGCATCATGACCGGCATTGACCTCAACATCTTCAAATTCAATATCATCTATGTTTCGAGCATTACTACTCTGTGGATCCATTACAAACAATAAGAGATGGAAACCCTAATCGCCCACAAATAACCGCTAATTTGATAATTTGAAAAACGGAAATTATTTGAAACTGATACGGATCGTAATTACCGGGATGCAGGAGAAAACGAACTCGCATAATTTCGTTGATGTTAGAAAATGTCTGAATTACCCTGGTTCAAGAATGAATAATGTCTAATTTGCCCTTAATGAAAAATCCTAATCGCTGCGTAATCACGCTTTAATCACACAAATCTGACGGTCAGGATGGTCGCGTACGTGAAGTATGATTAGGGGTTTTGTACATTATACTTTCTCTATATATATATATAGCAATTTAACACTAACAATTCAGTATACTCTCCTACCATTATCAAATTAAGCTTTTGCAACTTGCAAAACACCAACAATTGTAGCAAGTAGGAACTCATTAAGACTTAACAACACAACAATTAACAATTAAGACTTAAAACACTAATAGCAGCAATAAGAAGAAAGACGAATGGTAGAACTAAGAAGAAAGGTACTGATATCGGGAAAATTGGTGATATTTCGGTCAATATCGCCGATAATATCGGTACCGATATTCTGACCGATATTTGACACATATATTTTACACGGGGACCGATAACCGATATATCGGTGATATATCACCGATATTAATTGCATAGCAGTTAATAGATCACCCTATCTTCCAATTTCTTCCTATCTTTATAGTTTTCTAGTGTTGTTCAATCACATGAATAGTATTACACCAGACAAAGTACAGCTCTTATTTGGAGATGGTTTATGCCAAATTTTACACCTTTTTGGTGCTTCGGAATATTTGCAGTTTTACTTTTAGAAGTAAAAACTGATTTTACATCTGTTTCCATTAATTTCAGACATATATGCGTTTGTTATTGGAAGTTATGTCATCTGGACCGCACTGGCGGGCATAAGGTATTGCATCGATCAAATTAGAACAAGGAGAGCTACAGTTTTACTAGTTCAAATATGGATATGGTGTTCTATCGTTGTCAAGAGCTCTGTACTGTTATATTTTTCTAAGAAAGATTAAAAAATTGTTTGCCACGTTTGTTTTACAGATTTTTGTTATCCCGGTGTTGATTGGTCTGCTATTTGAACTTTTGGTTATTGTACCAATGAGGGTTGCTGTGGATGAAAGCCCGGTGTTTCTGTTGTACCAGGATTGGGCTCTTGGGCTTGTTGTCTTCAAGATTTGGACTCGACTAGTACGTTTGCGTATTTTCTTTGCTCTAATCATTAATAGCAGGGCTGCAATTGAACCGAACGAACATGAACAAGACCTTGTTCGTGTTTGTTTGTCAATTGTCAAGGAAATATGTGTTCATGAACTGTTCATGAACACTTACCGAACGAGATTTTATGTTCATGTTCGTTTGTTAAGCAAACGGACACAACGAAACAAACGAACACAAACAAGCATTCATGAACATAATATTTGATATATTGATACTTATTAAATATTTTATTTGTCGGAATTTTTAAGTATTTAAATAAAATATATAAACTAAAAACACTAATGAACTATCGAACATAAACGAACATGTTACCGAACGTTCATGGACAAACATACGGATGCAGCCTCTGTTCATGTTCGTTCATTTAACTAAATGAATGAAGTTTCTTGTTCGTGTTTATGCATTTATTAAACGAACGAACACAAACGAACTTCCCATCGAACGGTTCACGAACAGTTTGCTGAACGTTCGGTTCGTTTGCAGCTGTAACTAATAGTAATTCTATAATGTCAAATCTCAACTCACTTATGACAGGGTTATGTTTTTTCTCTGATGGATTAATTGGTTTAAATGTAAAAGATTTAACTAAGAAGAAACGGTCAAAACGGGATGATGTTTTTTTTAAGTGTATTTCAAATGCATGGAACCTGCCTCCCTAATCGCTTGTTAAAAACCTCAGGTTATTATTGCAAATAAAATGCATTTGTAATCATCTTTACAAGTTCAGATTATAAAGTTTTTAAAGGAAGGTCAATAGGAGGTGTTTATGAAAAAAAACCCGGTTTATAGGGACTTTTGTGCAAGCTCAGCAAAAGTCGTTGATACTTGTATTTTCCTATTTGACACATTAGAGATAAGGATTAGGTTCAAGAGTGAACACTAGTATAGCTTGCGAACTGAGTGAACTAATTTTGGCCATACACGTGTGTAGATCAATGGCCAGGATTTGATGTTGAAATACACTAATGTATTTTATGATTTGATGATGAAATCCTGGCCATACACGTGTGTAGATCAATGGCCAGGATTTGTTCACTCAGTTCGCAAATACACTAGTGTTCACTCTAGAACTCCACCCTTAGAGATAAAACATAACCTAAATCTAGTTATTTGTTTGGTATACTTAAAACAGGCGATGCTGGATCATGTGATACCTCTTAAGGATGACAGCTGGCCAGTAAAGTTCGAGAGAGTAAGGGAAGACGGTTTCTCAAGGCTACAAGCCTTTTGGGTCCTACGAGAGATCGTGATCCCCATTAAAATCATTAAACTTCTTACGGCTCTATGTGTCCCCTATGTGCTAGCCCGTGGGGTGTTTCCTGTATTTGGGTACCCGTTAGTGGTTAACTAGGCTGTTTACAGATTTGCATGGCTCGGGTGCCTTGGTCTGAGCTTCTTGTGTTTTTGTGCCAAACGGTTCCATGTGTGGTTCACCAACCTCCACAACTCAATTAGAGATGACCGGTATTTGATTGGTCGACGGCTTCATAACTTCGGGGAAGATAATACACAACGTGAGGTTGAGACGGCAAATGTGTTGGACCCAGATACTGATGTTGGTTTGAGACATAGACGGAATATTCTGATCCAGGGTTGAGTCAACTCGGTGGCACTTGACTGGGTTCATAATTTGTGAATATGAGTTGTAAAGATTAGAGGTGGTAGAAGGGTTTTTTAATTTGTTGTGTTACATAAAATAGCAATGTACACTTGTATACGTCCTGAAAGAAAAAAGTTTACCATATAATCACAATGTAGTTACAAAAATGATGGGTATCATCGTGTTAGAAAGATGTAAAAAGTTGGGATTTTTGTATATCTTATGGTGTTACTTACATCTGAGGAGCTGCTTGTTTACCTCTTAATGAGGTTCTTAATGGTTCAGACCTCTTACTTCTTACTGTTTCAGCACTTAATGGTTCAGACTGTTTGTTTCGCAAGCAAATGTCTGAATGGTTCAGACATTTGCCTCTTAATGGTTAAGCACTATACTGAGTCTGAATGGTTAAGACCTTTAATCTGAATTGGTCAGGCATTTGTCTTTGAACGGTTAAGCAGTATACTGGCTCTTAATGTTTCAGACATCTTACTGGTTTAACACTTAACCATTCAGATGTTGCCAAACAGCCCCTTAATCTTTTACAACTGGGGCATTTGAGGTGATTTGACTATAGTATACTTATTACCACTGATCAAAATCTGATACCACCCAAAACCACATAACAAATATTGCTACAACCTTCAGATGCCATTATTCCTCAAGACCCCCATAGTCGCTGACTCGCTGCAACCTTTGCTTTCAGAGCATAAAGGCATTACAATAAGTGAAGAACTTCGGTTTGATCCATTTCTAGAAGCATCCCAGTTACTTTTTGTTGCTGATTCTGGTGTACAAAATCAATAACCAACAAATTACCATAAAATGGGATTTTCATTTTTATAAAAACCGTGATACCTCCTAAAATGATGATAATTACAATGGTATTAGTAAGGCGTAACTTTAATTTTGTCAATTTCTTGATGTCTTCGGAGTTGGTTATGGATTGTAACCTTTGTTTCTTGCTTATTGCAGTTTTTTTTTCTAATATAAATCACTAGTATTAAGCTCCTGCGTTGCAGCGATTGTCATAAAACTGTGTTAACTAGTAGCAATACTATACCATTGTCAGCGATCACCAATACAAGAAAAACTCGTAAAAACAAAATAAATAAAAATGGGGAAAAAATAACGCCGAGCGAAAATCAGACATAAAATCTTTGAAGGGGAAGGTCCATTGGCAAAGGCAAAGCCTTTAAAAACACCTAGGTTGGGAAGGGGAAGGTCTTGGGTTCAAGTCTCACAGACAACAGGGGATTAAAGAAATTAGCCGATCAAAAAAAGTAAAGGTCGTAAACATGAATAAGAAAATGTAAGTCGTATGTAATAAACCAACACACAAAAATAAACCTAGGTTATAAACATAGCCATTTAAAAATAAAAATCCGCATGTCAACAACTTGTATTGTGATGAGATAAACTTAGACATATGCCTTACACATCTTAATTATTGTATAATATTTATGTTGGTTTTCTTATTCTTAGCATCGGTGTGTTTTATCTATGTCATGAGTCTTGCAAATCCTTGAATGACAAAGTATCTAGTACTTTCATCGTAACATACGATGTGGGATGGTTTATCGCCAAAACCTTTTTTTGTGCATCCAATAATAGGGGTGAGCAAGTTTAGGTCCGGACCGAAAATAACCGAGAACCGAACCAAAAATATACCCAACCCGACCCGAACCAAAGAACCTAGGTATTTAGATCGGTTCCAATTTTTCATATAAAATCGGGTCGGGTCGTGTCGGTTCTCGGTTCTTTTCATGGTTAAACCCGACTTGGACCAATGGACCGGAACCGACCTTGTGCCCTTATCTCACGTAAAGAAAAAGCACCATTTGGATTAGTTGGGATATCATCTGCTTGCTTAGTATCATCATGCCATGTCAGATCCAGGGTGGTTCTGATCAATCTTATACACCGTCCGCAACATATCCATATCTTCCGGCCTCTCCCAACAGTTATGGTCCGAAATAGGATCCCCTAGTTGAACATAACCGGCGTCTGTTGTACTTGCTTTTAATAAGTAACTAGTTCTTTTACCCGCCGCGCGTTGCGGCGGCGCCATACGCGAAATGATAACATACATACTACAATCAAGCAGACTCATTTGCGAACTAAATTTAAGTCAAATCGTATGATAACTCAGATTTATACCTTCGAATCAAAACGTATTACATTTGACCCGATTTTTTTCCAAATAGAATTTACGTCAAATCGTAGTCCAACTCAAAACATACATAAAAACATTTTATAATTGACTCGGCTCATTTTCAGACAAAAATTACGCTAATGCGTAGACAAACTCGAATTTTATACCGACATGTCCATAAAAATAAAAATTTAAGAAATTAGTTTTAAGGTAAGCTTGAAACTTTAGAAACTTGAGGGAGTCAAAATGACATTTTCAAAGTTTAGAGGGTTACCTCTGACGTTATAGCAACGTTTGGGGGTAGAATGGGTTACATGTTAAAAGTATGAGGGTTAAAGAGAAGTTAGAATGTATGGAGGCCTTTTTTGTCAAGTTGGAAAGTAGGAGGGTCATTTTTGTTAAATTGAAATTTGAGCATTGAATTTTGTATATTTGAAAAAGTTAAGGGGTGATTTTGTCAAACTTGAAGCCATGAAGGTTTCTTGAAAGATCAGGAAAATAAGAATAGTGGCAGTTAATGAAATGGATAATAAATTAAATAAATAATAATAATAATATTTGAATGTGGAGTGGCATGGTGTAAGTTGTGGGCCAGCGCATGAAGTACACTTGCATGTGTGAAATGTGAAAGTATTTAGAGTTAGGTTGGTGACACTGTAGCCACCGACCTTTCTCTTTCATATTATATAAATATGTTCCCCCATTTTACTGCCATAATCGTGTTTCGGAGCTCAGCGCCCATTAACCACCCAAAATCGATTACTCTCCATGCCAGCATTGTTGTGAATGCCATTAGAAAATTTGACTTTATGTTGTCTCTGGCGCCGTAGTAACCACCTATCAGATAAACCTGTAAGTTTTTAGAGTTAGTGAACTATTAAACTGTCACACCCCTTTCTGCGGCGGAAGCACGAGGTGTGATCATGAAAGGTTCTCATTGCATACGAAAGGTAAACATACTACATGCTCATGAAAATAACTTCAAATACCATAACTTGAAATCATAAGTTAGCGTTTACAACGCGAGTTAACATAAAACATTGTCTTAAAAGGTTTACACTTTATTTAAAGACAAACACAAGCGACATCCACGAGCATAAGAGAGACCACGCGCACATCCATCCTAGTTACCTGAAATACATGTGAGTTTTGGAAAAACGTCAACATAATGTTGGTGTGAATTCATGCCGTTTTGTTTTGCACTTTTGTATACTTTGTATGAAAACATATTTTGTGAATAAATCAAGTTTTCATAAAATCCAGTTTCATGTGTACACCACGTACTCATGTATGATTCAAATTCTTCTAGAGTACCCCACGTACTCAAGTATAATCCATGCTTTTCTTGAGTACCCCACGTACTCAAGTATTCATCAAGTTTTAGAATGGTATGAGTTTTTATGTAAATTAAGTATTCCTGTATGTATCAGGATTGTTAATGGGTTGCAAAGCCATTAACATGTGACACGACATAGGAAGTCACCAAACCTTAGGCATTTAATTTGGTATATTCTGAGACACAAAAGCACTACTCGGTACTCGCCCTCACCGAGAGTGTGGCTGCCCGGCACCCGTTAGATCTAACCTTTTGTTCTGCGGTCTAGGTATATTGTTGATTAATGGTGCTTCTGTACCCTATTCGTGACACGATTCCTCGCATCATTTTTCATAGCGCATCCTACTTGGTACTCGTTTCTCACCAAGCGCGCTTCCCGTATTCTTATATCACATCACACTTGGTACTCGTTTCTCACCAAGTGTGTTTCTTGTATTCTTATATCGCTACACACTTGGTACTCGTTCTCACCAAGTGTGCTTTTTATTATCATACCATTTGTTAAACATAAAAATATTTGTAACATGTATTTCACCCCCGAAGTTATAAAACTGAAAACAGTTAAGAGAAAAGGGGGAGCATGAACTCACAACTTTGCGTTCCTGTGCGTCGTAAACTTCACCGGTTTGCTTATTTAACGTCGTAACCTATACGTGTTTTCTTAACGTTAGTCACTAGACTCGCGTCGTACAAGTTCGGTCACTCACTTTTGTATTCGTATTGTTGTGTTAAAAATATTTCATATTTTTAACTAAGTATCTTACTTATATTATTTTTCGCAAATTAATATAAGTATCTTGTGTTTTGCACTTTGCACCCGAATTATGTGTCTTGTATATTGTATGTGTATTTTCATGTTTATACTCCTCATGAGTTTTTAGTGTATTTTTACGTCTTAATACGCTAGCACGCATAACACATACTATATACACTTAGCACAGAAGTTGGTGATAAAATAATATATATTTTTCTCTCAAAAATATACATACTTATATCCATTTTCATTCTTAAAGAAATCCTCATTTCTTATCACCAAAAATTAGGGAAACCTTGGTAATACTCTTAAATACATCTTTAGGGAATAAGTTCCTCAAAAACTTATATTTTTCTAAGTATCAAAATTTATAAAAATTTTGGCAGAGTTTTCCCTAAAAATGGAGGTTTCCCATGTTTTCAAAACATGTGTTTATTTTCTTTTAAATCGTCAACAATTATCAACAATACTTATCAATAATAATCATCCACAAATATCACTAATTTCTCCATTTTATGAACTTGGTTATTTACTAAAATTGTGTAGTAACTTACTAGCACATTTAGTAAGTCTTGTTATCTTTAAAAATAAGTTTAGTTTCTTAAAAACCTTATTTTCAAAGAATATAAAGTTTCACAACTTCTAGTCGGTTTTTACGAAAATTATTTCTTTGTTAAAACTTTTGTTACACAAGTGTCCATACACTTGTTTGTTCACAAAAATCACTTTTGTTTGTGTAAGATCCGGTTTAGAACATGTGGTTTCTTTTGACGCTTGGTCTTTTGAAAATACCACTTGTAGATTCATAGATCGGCAAGTTTTAAACACTATTTTACAAGTAAAAAATACTTTTACACAAGTTCATGTTTCTCGTGTGGTAGAGTTTCACCTTTTAACCCTTGTACCGTCCGAAACAAGCTTATGTCAAGATCTATGATCTTAACAAAGTCGGGTTAAACGGTGATCCGAGCTACCACAACGTAGATCGGGCCTAAATAGCCACACATTTCAATTACTACAAGTTTTACACAACTTATATGCTTTTAACCAACATTATTCATGTTTTAGTAGACTTTTATGCTTCAAAACGCAAGTTTCCAAATTTTAACCGTTACATATCGTATTAACCACCTTAGATTAGTACAAGTATGAGTTTTAAGTGTTATACCTCTAGCTCGGGGCTAGGGAAGATTCTATGCGAAAAATGAGTGGATAAAAGCTAAAGAAAGAGGTCCTTCGAGCTCCGAGTGCACCAAGCCTCCTAATACGTGATCCTTGATGCTTGGGTATGCTTGGAATGGCTTGAATAAGGCTCGAAAAATTGATGGGTGATTAGGGATGCTTGGCCGTGAGCTTGAGAGAGCAAGAGGGAGTGTGATGTGTGAAGTTATGAGGTGTGAATGATCTTATGTGCCTAACTAGTTACTTATAGATAATTTAGAGATTATGGACCAAAGGTTTCAATGTTCTCTTGATATGAGACAAGAGTTAATAAAATAATGAAGTTTGTACAATTCTAGTCCCATGGTAACCGAATTCGGCCCAAAGGGGGGGGGTCTAGTTCAATTTCAACTAGATAGCTGATGATTAGTTAAGTTAAACCAAGTTAGATTAGGGGTTAACTCGGTTAGTGGTGTGAGGAGCTTTTATGTGGGTGTTAGGGTATTCAGGGACCCTAACTGGCTCAGAAAAGATCAATATTGTTATTAACAATATTTTCATGTTCCGGGTATAGTCCGGTTGTTCGGTTAGACACTGTTTCGTTAAAGTGCTAAATTACGCTTTTTAGTGTCCTTTAAGTACCTTTCTTGTATCCTTTCGATGCCCAACACTTAGGGACATATTCCGGATATTAAAACGACATTTCTGCATAATATTCATATGCTTAAATACTGAATTATTGCTGAATTATACATATTCTGCAGTTAAAGTGCGTTTCGGGTGCTTTTTGGTGCTTAATTTTGCTTTTGCAACGTATATATATTAAACCCTTATATGTATCCTTGGGTTTTAATGTATTCTTGTCGTAGGACCTACACCTAGGCCTCCATTCTAGTGTCTGACTGCTTTCTGCAGTTCTGTTGACACATCGTGTCTTACCGGTGAGTTTACTTAGTATTTTTTGACGCAACGCTCTTGTTTATGCATAAAGCAGTATTCTGTAGTATACAACGTGCATGAATTCACTTGCTTAACATCAATCAGTCAATGCTGATATTTAAGCACATAATTGCAGTCATTAAATAATGATTAAAGTGTACGGAAATTACCGGTTTTGTGCCAGTTGTCACAGTCTCCCCCCGTTAAAAGAATTTCGTCCCGAAATTCAGGATGAACTAACCCTCGCAGGAGTCTCTTCGAATAGGTGGGGATACTTTTCCTTGAACTGGTCTTCGCGTTCCCATGTATACTCGGGTCCGTGCTTAGAGCTCCAACGTACTTTGACAAGTTTCACACTGCTCCTCCTAGTCTTGTTGACTTTCCAGTCAGTAACCTCAACGGGTTTTTCTGTAAATCGGAGGGCTTCATCAATATGCACTTCATCCATCGGGATGATCACGTTTTCTTGGGTTGGACTCTTCTTCAGGTTGGATACATGAAACGTATCATGTACTCCACTAAGTTCTTCCGGTAACTCCAGCTTGTACGCCACGGTACCAATTCTTCTCAAGATTCTGAATGGTCCGATGTATCGTGGGTTCAGCTTTCCACGCTTTCCAAATCTGACTACGCCCTTCCATGGTGAGACTTTTAACAACACCTTGTCTCCCACCTCGAATTCTACCGATTTTCTTTTCGGATCAGCGTAGCTCTTTTGTCGATCTCGAGCCGCCTTAATGCGTTCTCGGATCTGCACAATCTTGTCGGTTGTCTCTTGAACCAGTTCAGGACCAACCATACGTTTATCTCCGGCATCTGCCCAACATAAGGGCGATCGACACTTGCGGCCATACAGAGCTTCGAACGGCGCGGCCTTTATGCTTGTATGATAACTGTTATTGTAGGAAAACTCAACTAAGGGTAGGTGAGTATCCCAGCTGCCGCCTAGATCCATGACACATGCGCGAAGCATATCTTCTAACGTTTGTATAGTCCGTTCGCTCTGGCCGTCTGTTTGCGGATGGAATGTCGTGCTTAGATCTAACTGAGATCCAAAGGCTTCCTGAAATGATTGCCAGATTCTTGAGATAAAGCGTCCATCTCTGTCTGAGATGATTGAGATAGGCACTCCATGACGTGCCACAATTTCTCTTAAGTATATTTCTGCAAGCTTTCCAGTGCTATCCTTCTCTCGGATTGGCAGGAAATGCGCAGATTTCGTCAACCGATCAACTATTACCCATATCATGTCGTGCCCTCTCGGGGTCCTGGGTAATTTCGTTATGAAGTCCATCAAGATTTGTTCCCACTTCCACACGGGAATCTCTGGTTGCTGTAGTAGGCCGGACGGTTTTTGATATTCGGCCTTAACCTTAGCACAGGTTAGGCATTTTCCAACATAGACAGCAACATCGCCCTTGAGTCTCGGCCACCAATAGTACTCTTTCAAGTCTTGATACATCTTGTCCGATCCTGGATGGATTGAATATCTCGATTTGTGGGCTTCATTAAGGATGACTTCTCGTATGCCACCATAGAGTGGAACCCAAATACGCTTCTTGAAGTATAAGGCTCCCTCTTCATTTGGCGTCATGTACTTCAATGCACCTCGGAGGTATTCAGCTTTACGGTTCTCTCCTTTAAGAGCTTCTTGTTGTGCATCACGAATGCGTGTAGTGAGGTTCGTTCGAATGGTCATTTCTAACGCTCGAACTCTTAGGGTCTTAACCCTTTCTTTTCGACTCAATGCGTCTGCTACAACGTTCGCCTTTCCTGGGTGGTACTTAATCTCACAGTCATAATCATTTAGCAGCTCGACCCATCGCCGCTGGCGCATATTCAATTCCTTCTGATCAAATATGTGTTGCAGGCTTTTGTGATCTGTGAAGATTGTACATCGAGTACCATATAGATAGTGTCGCCAGATTTTCAAGGCGAATACCACCGCGCCCAGCTCCAGGTCATGAGTGGTATAGTTTCTTTCGTGCACCTTCAGTTGCCTTGACGCGTAAGCGATGACTTTTTGGCGTTGCATGAGCACGCAACCCAAGCCTTGTCGCGAAGCGTCGCAGTATACCACGAAGTCTTCCGTACCTTCGGGTAGTGACAATATTGGTGCATCGCATAGCTTGCTTTTGAGTAGCTGAAAAGCTTCCTTTTGTTTAACACCCCAGTCATACTTCTTGTCTTTCTGTGTAAGGGCAGTTAGCGGCTGAGCTATTTTTGAGAAATTCTCGATGAATCGCCTATAGTAGCCTGCTAAGCCCAAAAATTGGCGAACCTCAGTTGGGGTTTTGGGAGCTTCCCAATTCTTTATTGCTTCTATCTTGGACGGGTCTACATGAATGCCCTTCTCATTCACAACGTGACCAAGAAATTGTACTTCGCGAATCCAGAATTCGCATTTTGAGAACTTTGCATAAAGTTTCTCCTTTTTCAGTAGCTCCAAGATGGTTCTGAGGTGTTGCTCGTGCTCTTCTTTCGTCCGAGAGTAAATCAGGATATCATCGATAAATACAATCACAAATTTATCGAGATATGGTTTGCATACGCGGTTCATCAGATCCATAAAGACCGCTGGTGCATTCGTCAGCCCGAATGGCATCACAAGAAACTCGTAATGCCCATAGCGTGTTCTGAATGCAGTCTTTGGTACGCTCTCCTCTTGGATTCTCAGCTGGTGGTATCCAGACCGAAGGTCGATCTTGGAATAATAGCTTGACCCTTGTAACTGGTCAAACAAGTCGTCAATCCTCGGTAGTGGGTACCGATTCTTGATCGTTAGCTTGTTCAGTTCCCTGTAATCGATACACATCCGCATGGTTCCATCCTTTTTCTTCACGAACAAAACTGGAGCTCCCCATGGCGAGAAGCTTGGCCTTATGAATCCTTTATCCAACAACTCCTGAAGTTGTGTAGATAATTCTTGCATTTCGGATGGCGCAAGTCTATACGGTGCCTTGGCTACAGGAGCAGCTCCCGGAACCAAGTCTATACGGAATTCGACTTGTCGTTGCGGAGGTAGTCCTGGCAGATCCTCAGGGAACACATCAGGAAATTCCTTCGCCACAGGAATATCTTCGAGTTTCGGTTCCTCAGCCTTCTTATCTATAACGTGTGCTAGGAAGGCAACACATCCTTTCCTTAAGCACTTCTGTGCCTTCATGCAACTGATGATTTGAAGAGGCGCGTCTCGTTTTTCTCCATGCACGATGAGAGTTTCATTATTCGCCAAAGGGATGCGAATGATCTTCTCATGACAAATAACTTCAGCTTTGTTCTTGGACAGCCAGTCCATTCCGACTACTACATCAAAGCTACCCAATTGAATAGGTAAGAGGTCGATGCTAAACCTTCGCTCACCAAGTTCTAGTGTGCAGTTTCTAACAACTTCGCCTGATTCAACAAGTTTTCCATTGGCTAATTCTATAGAATATGGAACTTCTAATCTACTAGATTCTATTCCGAGTATGCGTTTAAATTCCACAGACATGAAGCTATAATCGGCGCCAGTGCCAAATAATATGGATGCAAAGTGATTGTTAATGAGAAACGTACCGGTGACCACGTTAGGGTCCTCGCGTGCGTTCTTTGCTTCAATCACAAATGCCCGAGCCTGAGCATTGTCTTTCTTTGGGCAGTCTCTCATGAAATGATCGTTGCTTCCACACTTGAAGCATCCTTGGTTTCGCCCTTTCCCGTTATCATTCTTGTTACCAGCACCGTTTCCATTTTGATTCTTTCCCTTACTCCAACAATCTTCTGTTCGATGACCCAATCTACCACACTTGTCGCACCTTGGAATGCGACAAGCTCCATCATGATGATACTTGCATTTTTGGCATTTAGGCATGGTGCCTTGGTATCCTTTGGCTGAATTCTTTGCCTCCTTAGAGGGGTTGGTGTCACGTTTCTTGTTGGAACCCTTGTTGTTGCGAGTTGCTTGAGTCAGAGTCGAATGCTTCCTCTTCTTGTCACCGGACGACTCAACATGTGTCTCGGTCTTCTCTGTTGGGTTCAACGATAACTTCACCATACGAACACAATCTTCAGTAAGGCTGACAGCCAGAGTTACAGCCTCGGTGATTGTTTGTGGTTTGGCCGACGTCACCATGCCACGAAATTCTGGGGCTAATCCCCAAATGTAGCGTTCAACGCGCTTGAATTCGGGAGTCACCATGTAAGGAATCACCCTAGACAAATCATGGAACCTTCGAGTATACCCAGTGATGTCAGCACCCTCCATAGTCAAGTGCCAGAACTCTGTCTCTAACCTTTGGAGTTCGGCACGAGAGCAGTACTTCTCTCTCATCTTCTCCTTCAATTCATCCCAAGTCATGCCGTACGCAGCCTCATAACCCAGGGTTTGGACTTGTAGGTTCCACCAAGTCAATGCTTCATCGACAAACAGTCCAGTAGCGAAGGTGACTTGCTGATCCGCGGTACACTTGCTCATGCGGATAGTGGCCTCAGTCTTCTCCGTCCAACGCACAAATGCTACTGCTCCTCCAGTGCCATCGTAGTTCATTGGTTTGCAGTCGAGGAACTGCTTGAAGGTGCAGCCTGTAATTAACCCAACCAATTTACTTATGAGCAATCGAAGAGATAATGAAACAAAGACCGTTCATAAATTTCTTCATGCTTAGTAAATTGTTCTAAGGTTACCTTGAACTACGTTTCCACCGGACGAATCTCCATGTCCGTTACGCCTGGCACTGCTTGGCCCTCCACTGTCTTGGGTACGGTTCGCCTCGTACTGGGCGATAGCAGCAGAGATTCTCTCTTCCAGTAGAGCGTTCAGCTCTTCAGCAGTTTTTGGTAGTGGGGGAGGAGGAGGTCGATCATCATTGCGAGCATTCACAGCTTTCCTGGGTGCCATGTTCTGACAGAACATAACACAGCAGGGTTAGGCATTCGTTCGATATCGTCACACTTGACAGTAGTATCATATATATTTACAGGTATATATACCACATAAGCGACATCAGACAATTATTACTCTAACAGAGTACTCATTAGGCTTGTACTGAGGGAATCTATACGCGTCGAGACTTGTTGTGGTTTCTGTGCACTGAATTCCATAATTATGTATGCATCCATAATTATGTAACTCCTTGCACAGTCCGCACAGTTCGTTTCATCCTCGTATCTCTTCCTTCGGATGGGCCATCGTTGCAGGTAAAGTCACGTATACCTGTGACATTCTACATCTAGTATATGCTAATTATCACACATAATTGCACGTAATTTCTCAGCTAAGACAAGTGCTACTCCTGTGCACCCTAAGTCTCGTAGTGTCTTTTCTAGACTCGTGTAGTCAGTTTCAGGTAGTGGATGTCGCGGGACGTTTTATGCAATGAAAACTCTTTGAAAATTGTTTTCGTGATAGGATCCTAGAGATTGTAGACTAGACTCGAGAAGGAATCCTGGTTCACTACAATCGCAGCTCTGATACCAATCTGTCACACCCCTTTCTGCGGCGGAAGCACGAGGTGTGATCATGAAAGGTTCTCATTGCATACGAAAGGTAAACATACTACATGCTCATGAAAAAAACTTCAAATACCATAACTTGAAATCATAAGTTAGCGTTTACAACGCGAGTTAACATAAAACATTGTCTTAAAAGGTTTACACTTTATTTAAAGACAAACACAAGCGACATCCACGAGCATAAGAGAGACCACGCGCACATCCATCCTAGTTACCTGAAATACATGTGAGTTTTGGAAAAACGTCAACATAATGTTGGTGTGAATTCATGCCGTTTTGTTTTGCACTTTTGTATACTTTGTATGAAAACATATTTTGTGAATAAATCAAGTTTTCATAAAATCCAGTTTCATGTGTACTGTGACACTTCGGATTTTCCCGGACAACCTTTCGATGTAACATGTGTGTACGTAAACTATTAAGTGAAAAATTATGAATTGAATTGCTCATTATTGTGTGTGGTGTGCATACATGTACGTATAGATATATTTATATATATGTGTGCTATATATATATAGGAGCCGAAACCCGACTCGAGACCATGCCCGGTCTCGAGTGAACAGTAGCAGTTGGGCCGGTTAGGGCCTTGTGACCGAGAACCCAACCCGGAAACCCCCTAGCCCAACTCGGTACATTATATAAACCAACCCTCCCCTCCCTTAACCATTTTTACAACACTCTCTCCCTCTCACTCACTCCTCCTTCTTCACTAAACCCTAAAACCCTAGCACAACACTACAATCCCTCTCCTTTTTCTCGGGTTCAACCAACATCAAGAACATCCTCGGCTTTAGCTCGGAACCACCAACCGGAAGCTCACTCATCGATCCATCATACCCACACACCTTGAATCTCTACCGGTTAGTGTCTTTATGATGTTTGTTGTTGTTAAATGATAGCATGAATGACATGATTTGACTAGTGTAGTTGTATGCTTGATGATGTTGTTTTGTGTGTAAAATGGATAATCGGCTAACATGTTTTTAGTTTCGGATAAGTTGCTAATGTGTTCATGACATTTTGTGGCTAAATATGATGCAAACCATTAACTTGTGATGTTCATGAAAACCGGTTTGCATATGTGTGACACCATGTGAATCGGTTTGGTTTAGAATTGATTTTTAGGATTTTCATGATAAAATGTTGTTTTGATAACTTGTTTGTGTGCATTGATGTTGTCCGAGAAATATAAGGGTTTGGTTAGAGGGTTTTATGCATAGTATTTGGGTTTGATGATGATGAGTGTTGCTTGAATGTTGCTTAAATAATGATGAACATGATGAATGTCACTTGAATATTTCAAATATGCTAAGTTTGATCCGAATTGTGCAAATTTTAGACAAGAAAACATGTTAGTGGTTATAGTACATAATTTGCATGATATTGCAATCCTATTGGTCAGTACTGTTTACAGGTTCTAGAAGGTCTTCATGTGCACGTAATCACGATTGCGAGTCGGAACCTTTGGTTGCGACTCGAGACCACAGCAGGATTTGTCAAGACCTCCCGGTTGCGAGTCGTAATCAACGCGTATCGAGTTCGATTGCGAGTCGGAACTGCTGGTTGCGAGTCGTAATCTCTGGTTGCGACTCGTAATCAAAACGTGACGAACCGAGACCTCGGTTGCGAGTCGCAACCTTGGTTGCGAGTCACCCTTGTCTCGACTGGGCTGTTATTGGGCCAAAGAACTTGTTGGATTATCTGTTAACTGGACTGCTTGTGTAACTGTTACTGTTTAGGCCCAATACCCCAACTGTTTGTGTATTGCATATTATACGTGACTGCTTTGTGTATTGCCATGTGTGTTCGATGTGTGTTTACTTGTACCCGACTTGACCCATACTTGGTAACCATGTTAGGACGTGGTGACCAACATACTTAACCAAGTAACGTATCATACCGAGCAACCCAAGGTGAGTTCACAACTTAAAAGCATGCGTCCCGGTGGTTTGGGACACGAGACTAAAACAACCCTATCCCCCTTGTAAAGGGGATACCATTTACATTCCTTCCCTGGTTACTGGGAACAAACTTACTTTATCTTCCCTAGTATTGGGAAACCTTTTTAGTTAATTACTGTTTATACGGAATGCAACCAACGGCACTAAACGCAACTCTATCACTCAAGTCCCTACTACATAATACCGATTAGTCGCCGGTGCCAGGCGAACGGGTTATTAGTTGATAGCGCTATTTAGGTCTTACCAGCCTCACAACGTGCCATGGTATGGGATCGGTCGTGAACTAATGTACTCAGGCATCCGTCAATGATGATAGAACATTGACATCGGGGCATCCTGCGGAAACGCAAACGGTTACCTAGTGTTCGGTATTGGAAAAACAGTTTAGTCGCTAACTTTTGGGGTAGCTCCCCATGGCATGTATAAACGGATAAATTAACTGGTGAAACAAGTTTTTTGGTAATTAAAACTGGACAACTAGTGAACTCACTCAGCATTATTGTTGACCCCCTTACTGCATGCTTTGCAGGTGGCCAGTGACTGGAGCAGCTGCTTGGGATGTGTAGTGGTCGTCTGCCCGTGTGTTGGGCATTTATCATGCTTACCTTATGAACAATGTTTAAAACTGTTAATTATGCTTCCGCTACATTTTACTCTGAACTTAAGACTTTGAACTCTGAACTTGATATTTGCTAATCTTATGGTTAGTAAGTATTACTTTTGTTATTAATTTAAGTTGTCAGTATAATTGGTGGCTGGATCCTGGTCAGTCACGCCCTCGAAGCGGGTGTCATCCGCGGGTGGATTTTGGGGGTGTGACAGATTGGTATCAGAGCCATTGGTTATAGTGAACTTGGTTTTAAAAAGGGGAAAAATCTTTTTGAGAAAAACCAGACTATAACCCGTGACTCGTGACGACACTACACTCCAAGTACAAGGCTCGACTTATCTAACCTCATAGCTCGGACCCATATTTACTCGCTTAATTGTCTTATGCTTTCTGCTTTACTATACGTACTAGTTTGCCTGATTAGATAGATACACCTTCTCTCTTCTATCTCATTCTCGCTATGTTACGACATCACACTCATACTATGTTTTCTGGTTATGAAGACAATGAGTGGACGCGGACGAGGAAACGTCAACATGACTCAGGCTCAGTTCACTAACCTGCTCAACACTGTGGCTGCAGCTTTCGCAGCTCACCCTATAGGTAAACTCGTTGTTTTAGGATGTTTAGATCCTACCGCCACATCGTCTTTTCGCCTCTAAACCTATTTCGCTTCACTCCTCACAACAGGTCAGCCTGCGCCTGTGCAACCACGTGTTTGTACCTTCAAGACCTTCATGGATTGCAAGCCTCTTCCGTTCGGTGGCACTGAGGGTGCCATAGGTCTCCTGCACTGGATCGAGAAGGTCGAAGTTGTCTTCGCTGTCTGCGAGTGTCCCCCTGCGAATTGGGTGAAGTTTGCTACTGGTACTCTTGAGGGAAGTGCACTTTCATGGTGGAAAGCGCAAATTCAAATGCTTGGTTTGGAGACTGCTAACGCTACTGCGTGGGAAGATTTCAAGGACATGATCAAGGAAGAGTACTGTCACAGGGATGACATCCACAAACTCGAGGACGAGTACTATGAACTCAAGATGGTTGGGTCAGAGATTGAGACCTACACCAAGCTGTCCAACGACTACGCTGCTCTTTGTCCAAACTTGTCCCGACCCATGTACCGAAGGATCGAATTGTACATCAAGGGCTTAGTCCCAGAGATCAGGAGCCATGTAACCTCGGCTAACCTCCCCACTATACAGCCTGTGGTTCGTCTTGCCCACAAACTCACCAACCAGGCTGTGGAGGAGGGCAGGTTGCCCAAAAGGATCAATGCTGCGGAAGGAAGTTCTAGTGATGGCAAACGAAAGTGGGATGGAAATCAGGGCAAGGATGCTAACCCTACTCAAGCCCCAACTCAGCAAAGGAAAACTGACAACAACAAAGGCACTCAGCAACAGGGTGGCTACCGGGGAAGCTACCCCAAGTGCAACAAGTGTAACAGGCACCACAATGGGGCATGTAACAAGGGTCAGTGTCAGCGGTGCCACAAGATGGGGCACGAAGCCAAGGATTGCAGAAGTCAGTTCCCGGCAAGACAGAATCAGCAACAACCCCAACAGCAACAGCAGCAGGGAAACAACAGAGCATGTTTTAAATGCGGGGCAACAGGGCACATGCGAAAGGATTGCCCTGAACTGAATCAGAATCGCAACAACAATCAGGGAGCTGGGAACATTGAGCAGAACAACAATGCTGGGAATGCAAGGGGAAGAGCTTTCGTGATTGGAGCTGGAGAAGCAAGGAACGACCCCAACGTCGTGGCGGGTAAGTTCCTACTTGATGATCGTTATGTTTCTGTGTTATTTGATTCCGGTGCCGATGCCAGTTATGTATCCCTTCGCATTAGTAAGAAACTTAAGCACTCGCCCGCATTATTAAGTTCTAAGCACGTCGTCGAGATAGCTAATGGTAAGAACATCGAGGCCACGCATGTGATCCACGACTGCACGCTAGAATTGTCTGGCCACACGTTTAATATCGATCTTTTCCCTGTCAAACTTGGAAGCTTCGACGTCGTCATTGGTATGGATTGGTTATCCAAACATCGCGCTGAGATCCTCTGTCAAGAGAAGGCAGTTCGTATACCTCGTCGTTCTGGTCAGCCCCTCATCGTTCAAGGCAACAAAGGTGGAGAAGTCACAGGCATTATCTCGCTTCTAAAAGCCCAGAAGTGTCTGCAGAAAGGGCACACCGCTATCCTAGCACTTGTCACCAACACCCACGAAAAGGAAAAGAGGATTGAAGATTTTCCTGTACTACGCGACTATCCCGAGGTATTTCCTGAGGAACTACCTGGACTCCCTCCCCACCGTCAGGTCGAATTCCAAATCGAGCTCGCTCCCGGAGCAGCACCCATAGCTCGTGCACCGTACCGTCTAGCCCCTGCAGAACTGAAGGAACTCTCTACGCAACTACAAGAACTATTGGATAAAGGATTTATCCGTCCTAGTTCATCACCCTGGGGAGCCCCAGTACTCTTTGTCAAGAAGAAGGATGGCACATTCCGAATGTGCATCGACTATCGTGAGTTGAACAAGGTTACCATCAAGAATCGTTACCCTCTCCCGCGTATCGACGACCTATTCGATCAGTTGCAAGGATCGAGCTACTATTCAAAGATTGACCTGCGATCAGGCTATCATCAGCTGAGAGTTCGTAATGAAGATATTTCCAAGACTGCATTCAGGACTCGTTATGGTCATTACGAGTTCCTCGTCATGCCTTTTGGGGATGACCAACGCGCCGGCAGTGTTCATGGATCTTATGAACCGCGTATGTAAGCCTTACCTCGATAAATTCGTGATTGTGTTTATCGACGACATCCTGATTTACTCGAAAAGTCAAGAGGAGCATGAACAACACCTACGCCTTATTCTGGAACTCCTTCGCAACGAGCAGCTGTACGCCAAATTCTCTAAATGTGACTTCTGGCTTCGAGAGGTCCATTTCCTCGGCCATGTAGTTAACAAGAACGGAATTCATGTTGATCCAGCTAAGATCGAATCGATAAAGAACTGGCCTACACCTAAGACCCCCACTGAAGTTCGCCAATTCTTGGGTTTGGCAGGCTACTACCGCAGATTCATTCAGGGATTCTCGAAGATTGTACAACCCCTCACGACTCTTACTCAGAAAGGCGTCGCCTACAAGTGGAATGAAGCGCGGGAATCTGCTTTTCAGAGACTTAAGGATAACCTCTGTAGCGCTCCTATTCTCTCGTTTCCTGACGGCACTGACGACTTTGTGGTTTACTGCGATGCGTCTATTCATGGACTCGGTTGCGTGTTAATGCAACGCGAGAAAGTTATTGCCTACGCCTCACGACAACTCAAGACGCATGAAAAGAACTACACGACGCATGACTTGGAACTGGGAGCAGTGATCTTTGCTCTTAAGATATGGAGACATTACCTGTACGGTACCAAGTGCACTATTTACACCGATCACAGGAGTCTCGAGCATATCTTTAGGCAAAAGGAATTGAACATGAGACAACGTCGATGGGTCGAACTCTTGAATGACTACGAATGCGCCATCAAATACCATCCGGGCAAGGCCAATGTCGTGGCAGACGCCCTCAGCCGAAAGGACACTATACCAAAGCGCGTGCGAGCACTGCAACTTACCATCCAGTCTAACCTCCCTACCCAGATTCGAAATGCTCAAGTTGAAGCGTTGAAACCGGAAAACATCAGGGCTGAATCCCTGCGAGGATCGAGACAGCAGCTAGAACAGAAAGAAGATGGTGCTTACTATGTAACAGGGCGCATTTGGGTTCCTCTCTTTGGAGGTTTACGTGAACTCGTGATGGACGAAGCCCACAAGTCCCGCTACTCAGTACATCCTGGTTCGGACAAGATGTACCACGATTTGAAGACTACATATTGGTGGCCTGGTATGAAGGCCCACATAGCAACATACGTCAGCAAATGTTTGACTTGCGCAAGAGTCAAGACAGAATACCAGAAACCAGCAGGTCTACTCCAACAACCAGAAATCCCGAAATGGAAATGGGAGCAAATTTCCATGGATTTTGTTACAGGGCTACCTAGGTCTCAACGCGGAAATGATGCTATTTGGGTAATAGTAGATCGATTGACCAAGTCCGCGCACTTTCTGGCTATTAAGGAGACAGACAAGTTTTCTACCTTGGCAGAGATTTACTTAAAGGAAGTAGTTTCGAGGCACGGAGTGCCAACCTCAATTATTTCCGACCGAGACGCTCGATTTACTTCGGAATTGTGGCAAGCTATGCACAAATGCTTTGGCTCACGTTTGGACATGAGCACTGCTTATCACCCGCAAACGGATGGACAGTCCGAACGTACCATCCAAACTCTAGAAGACATGCTTAGAGCGTGTGTGATCGATTTTGGCAAGAATTGGGAGAAGCATCTACCGCTAGTAGAGTTCTCTTACAACAACAGCTACCACACTAGTATTCAGGCAGCACCTTTTGAGGCATTGTACGGTCGTAAATGCCGGTCACCTCTCTGCTGGGCGGAAATCGGTGATAGTCAAATCACGGGCCCAGAGATGGTGGTAGACACCACGGAAAAGATTGCCCAGATCAGACAACGCATGGCGGCAGCTCGTGACCGTCAGAGGAGTTACGCTGATAAGCGTAGGAAACCATTGGAATTCCAGGTCGGTGACCGGGTTCTACTTAAAGTCTCACCCTGGAAGGGTGTGGTTCGCTTTGGTAAACGGGGCAAGCTTAACCCGCGATACATTGGACCATTCGAAATTACCGAGAAGATCGGTAAGGTTGCTTATAGATTGAACCTGCCTGAAGAACTGAGTGCGGTACACAATGTTTTCCACATATCCAACCTGAAGAAGTGTTTGTCGGATGAAACACTCGTGATTCCTTTTAAGGAACTGACGATTGATGAACAGCTACACTTTACTGAGGAACCGATTGAGATCACGGATCGAGAGATCAAAATCCTCAAGCGTAGCCAGATACCTCTTGTACGAGTTCGTTGGAACTCGCGACGTGGCCCAGAGTATACCTGGGAGCGGGAAGACCAGATGAAGCACAAGTATCCCCAGCTGTTCCCTAACGAAAACCCCAGCACTGAAGCTACAGCCGAATTTCGGGACGAAATTCCAAACTAACGGGGGGATGATGTGACACCCCGTTGAAACACTCTCACTTACGCTAGCTTGACAGTGGCTGCCTTAACTTCCGGGACGAAAGTTCCTAAAACTTGGGGATAATGTGACACTTCGGATTTTCCCGGACAACCTTTCGATGTAACATGTGTGTACGTAAACTATTAAGTGAAAAATTATGAATTGAATTGCTCATTATTGTGTGTGGTGTGCATACATGTACGTATAGATATATTTATATATATATGTGTGCTATATATATATAGGAGCCGAAACCCGACTCGAGACCATGCCCGGTCTCGAGTGAACAGTAGCAGTTGGGCCGGTTAGGGCCTTGTGACCGAGAACCCAACCCGGAAACCCCCTAGCCCAACTCGGTACATTATATAAACCAACCCTCCCCTCCCTTAACCATTTTTACAACACTCTCTCCCTCTCACTCACTCCTCCTTCTTCACTAAACCCTAAAACCCTAGCACAACACTACAATCCCTCTCCTTTTTCTCGGGTTCAACCAACATCAAGAACATCCTCGGCTTTAGCTCAGAACCACCAACCGGAAGCTCACTCATCGATCCATCATACCCACACACCTTGAATCTCTACCGGTTAGTGTCTTTATGATGTTTGTTGTTGTTAAATGATAGCATGAATGACATGATTTGACTAGTGTAGTTGTATGCTTGATGATGTTGTTTTGTGTGTAAAATGGATAATCGGCTAACATGTTTTTAGTTTCGGATAAGTTGCTAATGTGTTCATGACATTTTGTGGCTAAATATGATGCAAACCATTAACTTGTGATGTTCATGAAAACCGGTTTGCATATGTGTGACACCATGTGAATCGGTTTGGTTTAGAATTGATTTTTAGGATTTTCATGATAAAATGTTGTTTTGATAACTTGTTTGTGTGCATTGATGTTGTCCGAGAAATATAAGGGTTTGGTTAGAGGGTTTTATGCATAGTATTTGGGTTTGATGATGATGAGTGTTGCTTGAATGTTGCTTAAATAATGATGAACATGATGAATGTCACTTGAATATTTCAAATATGCTAAGTTTGATCCGAATTGTGCAAATTTTAGACAAGAAAACATGTTAGTGGTTATAGTACATAATTTGCATGATATTGCAATCCTATTGGTCAGTACTGTTTGCAGGTTCTAGAAGGTCTTCATGTGCACGTTATCACGATTGCGAGTCGGAACCTTTGGTTGCGACTCGAGACCACAGCAGGATTTGTCGAGACCTCCCAGTTGCGAGTCGTAATCAACGCGTATCGAGTTCGATTGCGAGTCGGAACTGCTGGTTGCGAGTCGTAATCTCTGGTTGCGACTCGTAATCAAAACGTGACGAACCGAGACCTCGGTTGCGAGTCGCAACCTTGGTTGCGAGTCACCCTTGTCTCGACTGGGCTGTTATTGGGCCAAAGAACTTGTTGGATTATCTGTTAACTGGACTGCTTGTGTAACTGTTACTGTTTAGGCCCAATACCCCAACTGTTTGTGTATTGCATATTATACGTGACTGCTTTGTGTATTGCCATGTGTGTTCGATGTGTGTTTACTTGTACCCGACTTGACCCATACTTGGTAACCATGTTAGGACGTGGTGACCAACATACTTAACCAAGTAACGTATCATACCGAGCAACCCAAGGTGAGTTCACAACTTAAAAGCATGCGTCCCGGTGGTTTGGGACACGAGACTAAAACAACCCTATCCCCCTTGTAAAGGGGATACCATTTACATTCCTTCCCTGGTTACTGGGAACAAACTTACTTTATCTTCCCTAGTATTGGGAAACCTTTTTAGTTAATTACTGTTTATACGGAATGCAACCAACGGCACTAAACGCAACTCTATCACTCAAGCCCCTACTACATAATACCGATTAGTCGCCGGTGCCAGGCGAACGGGTTATTAGTTGATAGCGCTATTTAGGTCTTACCAGCCTCACACCGTGCCATGGTATGGGATCGGTCGTGAACTAATGTACTCAGGCATCCGTCAATGATGATAGAACATTGACATCGGGGCATCCTGCGGAAACGCAAACGGTTACCTAGTGTTCGGTATTGGAAAAACAGTTTAGTCGCTAACTTTTGGGGTAGCTCCCCATGGCATGTATAAACGGATAAATTAACTGGTGAAACAAGTTTTTTGGTAATTAAAACTGGACAACTAGTGAACTCACTCAGCATTATTGTTGACCCCCTTACTGCATGCTTTGCAGGTGGCCAGTGACTGGAGCAGCTGCTTGGGATGTGTAGTGGTCGTCTGCCCGTGTGTTGGGCATTTATCATGCTTACCTTATGAACAATGTTTAAAACTGTTAATTATGCTTCCGCTACATTTTACTCTGAACTTAAGACTTTGAACTCTGAACTTGATATTTGCTAATCTTATGGTTAGTAAGTATTACTTTTGTTATTAATTTAAGTTGTCAGTATAATTGGTGGCTGGATCCTGGTCAGTCACGCCCTCGAAGCGGGTGTCATCCGCGGGTGGATTTTGGGGGTGTGACATGTACACCACGTACTCATGTATGATTCAAATTCTTCTAGAGTACCCCACGTACTCAAGTATAATCCATGCTTTTCTTGAGTACCCCACGTACTCAAGTATTCATCAAGTTTTAGAATGGTATGAGTTTTTATGTAAATTAAGTATTCCTGTATGTATCAGGATTGTTAATGGGTTGCAAAGCCATTAACATGTGACACGACATAGGAAGTCACCAAACCTTAGGCATTTAATTTGGTATATTCTGAGACACAAAAGCACTACTCGGTACTCGCCCTCACCGAGAGTGTGGCTGCCCGGCACCCGTTAGATCTAACCTTTTGTTCTGCGGTCTAGGTATATTGTTGATTAATGGTGCTTCTGTACCCTATTCGTGACACGATTCCTCGCATCATTTTTCATAGCGCATCCTACTTGGTACTCGTTTCTCACCAAGCGCGCTTCCCGTATTCTTATATCACATCACACTTGGTACTCGTTTCTCACCAAGTGTGTTTCTTGTATTCTTATATCGCTACACACTTGGTACTCGTTCTCACCAAGTGTGCTTTTTATTATCATACCATTTGTTAAACATAAAAATATTTGTAACATGTATTTCACCCCCGAAGTTATAAAACTGAAAACAGTTAAGAGAAAAGGGGGAGCATGAACTCACAACTTTGCGTTCCTGTGCGTCGTAAACTTCACCGGTTTGCTTATTTAACGTCGTAACCTATACGTGTTTTCTTAACGTTAGTCACTAGACTCACGTCGTACAAGTTCGGTCACTCACTTTTGTATTCGTATTGTTGTGTTAAAAATATTTCATATTTTTAACTAAGTATCTTACTTATATTATTTTTCGCAAATTAATATAAGTATCTTGTGTTTTGCACTTTGCACCCGAATTATGTGTCTTGTATATTGTATGTGTATTTTCATGTTTATACTCCTCATGAGTTTTTAGTGTATTTTTACGTCTTAATACGCTAGCACGCATAACACATACTATATACACTTAGCACAGAAGTTGGTGATAAAATAATATATATTTTTCTCTCAAAAATATACATACTTATATCCATTTTCATTCTTAAAGAAATCCTCATTTCTTATCACCAAAAATTAGGGAAACCTTGGTAATACTCTTAAATACATCTTTAGGGAATAAGTTCCTCAAAAACTTATATTTTTCTAAGTATCAAAATTTATAAAAATTTTGGCAGAGTTTCCCATAAAAATGGAGGTTTCCCATGTTTTCAAAACATGTGTTTATTTTCTTTTAAATCGTCAACAATTATCAACAATACTTATCAATAATAATCATCCACAAATATCACTAATTTCTCCATTTTATGAACTTGGTTATTTACTAAAATTGTGTAGTAACTTACTAGCACATTTAGTAAGTCTTGTTATCTTTAAAAATAAGTTTAGTTTCTTAAAAACCTTATTTTCAAAGAATATAAAGTTTCACAACTTCTAGTCGGTTTTTACGAAAATTATTTCTTTGTTAAAACTTTTGTTACACAAGTGTCCATACACTTGTTTGTTCACAAAAATCACTTTTGTTTGTGTAAGATCCGGTTAGAACATGTGGTTTCTTTTGACGCTTGGTCTTTTGAAAATACCACTTGTAGATTCATAGATCGGCAAGTTTTAAACACTATTTTACAAGTAAAAAATACTTTTACACAAGTTCATGTTTCTCGTGTGGTAGAGTTTCACCTTTTAACCCTTGTACCGTCCGAAACAAGCTTATGTCAAGATCTATGATCTTAACAAAGTCGGGTTAAACGGTGATCCGAGCTACCACAACGTAGATCGGGCCTAAATAGCCACACATTTCAATTACTACAACTTTTACACAACTTATATGCTTTTAACCAACATTATTCATGTTTTAGTAGACTTTTATGCTTCAAAACGCAACTTTCCGAATTTTAACCGTTACATATCGTATTAACCACCTTAGATTAGTACAAGTATGAGTTTTAAGTGTTATACCTCTAGCTCGGGGCTAGGGAAGATTCTATGCGAAAAATGAGTGGATAAAAGCTAAAGAAAGAGGTCCTTCGAGCTCCGAGTGCACCAAGCCTCCTAATACGTGATCCTTGATGCTTGGGTATGCTTGGAATGGCTTGAATAAGGCTCGAAAAATTGATGGGTGATTAGGGATGCTTGGCCGTGAGCTTGAGAGAGCAAGAGGGAGTGTGATGTGTGAAGTTATGAGGTGTGAATGATCTTATGTGCCTAACTAGTTACTTATAGATAATTTAGAGATTATGGACCAAAGGTTTCAATGTTCTCTTGATATGAGACAAGAGTTAATAAAATAATGAAGTTTGTACAATTCTAGTCCCATGGTAACCAAATTCGGCCCAAAGGGGGGGGGGTCTAGTTCAATTTCAACTAGATAGTTGATGATTAGTTAAGTTAAACCAAGTTAGATTAGGGGTTAACTCGGTTAGTGGTGTGAGGAGCTTTTATGTGGGTGTTAGGGTATTCAGGGACCCTAACTGGCTCAGAAAAGATCAATATTGTTATTAACAATATTTTCATGTTCCGGGTATAGTCCGGTTGTTCGGTTAGACAGTGTTTCGTTAAAGTGCTAAATTACGCTTTTTAGTGTCCTTTAAGTACCTTTCTTGTATCCTTTCGATGCCCAACACTTAGGGACATATTCCGGATATTAAAACGACATTTCTGCATAATATTCATATGCTTAAATACTGAATTATTGCTGAATTATACATATTCTGCAGTTAAAGTGCGTTTCGGGTGCTTTTTGGTGCTTAATTTTGCTTTTGCAACGTATATATATTAAACCCTTATATGTATCCTTGGGTTTTAATGTATTCTTGTCGTAAGACCTACACCTAGGCCTCCATTCTAATGTCTGACTGCTTTCTGCAGTTCTGTTGACACATCGTGTCTTACCGGTGAGTTTACTTAGTATTTTTTGACGCAACGCTCTTGTTTATGCATAAAGCAGTATTCTGTAGTATACAACGTGCATGAATTCACTTGCTTAACATCAATCAGTCAATGCTGATATTTAAGCACATAATTGCAGTCATTAAATAATGATTAAAGTGTACGGAAATTACCGGTTTTGTGCCAGTTGTCACATAAACAAAAATAGAAACAAATTCATATCGGATAGTGTAATATCAAACAAAAACAAAATGAAACGCACAAATGCACCTCTGTAGTACTGAAATTTACAAATTTAGAGTATGCACGAGCGATAATAGTTATCTAAATTTTGTAATCATATATTATATAATAGTTATCTATGAAAGCATAAGGACAGAAAATGGTGGCAGGTCAACCTTGTGACTCATCTTGTGCTTGTCCAACCCACCCCTTTGCCACCTACAGCGACTAATGTACTTTATTACCTTTTGCAAAACTCCTAAGGCCAGAAGTTCCAATGAACAATTGTTGGCATAAAGGGGAAAAGATTTCATGACTCTTTCCCAAGTAGTATAGCACATCAGCTGCAATTACATTATTTATTTTAGTTAGAGTCGAATATTTAATAGCTACATAAAACAAAGAACATAATGAATGGTACTAAACATTGACAAAAATTCACCCCGACAATACTAAACACTGTTGAAAGGTCCTAAGCGTTTAAGTAATGTTACAAATGAAATACGTGTAAACTAAACCACTATTTTGCCGATGGAAGTTGATGAAAGTTGGTTAGTTTATCTCATAAAGCTAGATCCAATGAAACTAAATTATTTCATAACTACCTCTAAACCATCATCATAACAGTTAGTTAAAAGCGCTAACTACCATCATAATTATTCAAACTCAAAAGACAACCATATATTTTCGATGGCGGTTCATCAAAAACAAATCGTAAAATAATTAGGTTAAACAAATCAGGCCTACTATTCTTACCTGTTATCGATTTCAACAAGATCCGGAAACAGTGATTGAAAAAACAAAAGCAATGATAATTATCCACAGATAAAAGTAAACTAAACAAGAACCATACCCTTGGCGTTTAGAGGAGCCACATCCCAGCCAAACGTCTATCGTTTTCTAGGCCTGAGATCCAATTAACACCTCAGAAAGCTCTATAACAATAAAACTATGTCGTTTCCTCGTATGCAGCTTATACTCTTTCCCCCGCCATCATGCGATTTAGTAGGTTTTGACCCAAATCGGGTTTTGTTCAGTCGTTCGTTCTATCCACCAGACCTGTCGTTTGTTTTACACTAAACCCTAGAGTTGGACCGGCCGTTCACCATCATCAGTTCTCTCTGTTTCTGTGTGTACAGACGTGTGTGTCTGAAGGGGGAGAAAAGATGAAATTGGGGGAATGAAAGATTTATGACTGGTAAATTGTATTTTAAAAGTATCAAACGTGATGGATTCAAAATTTGAATCTTCTTTTTTACAGAAGCCGCCCAATTTTCCTCAATTTGATTCATTCACAAAAGAAGAATAGATGCTCACCTTTAACCCTTCTTCTTTAGGTAAACTCTTAAACTTTCAACATATCCAGGTTCTCTCTCCAATATCTATTATATATAGTAATAGATATATAGGGGAGGGTTATCTTGAGAACGCTAAATATTGCGAGAACCGTGAGAACGAATGAAAAAAAGCAATCAAAACCAATTTTTTTAATACAAACCTCATTGTAATTAAGATACATCATCAAAACAAGAATTTATAACATCAAATAATTCATTTCTCCTTTCAAAATAACTTTTTTTAGATTTTTTTACACATGTGTAAATATAACAGATTTACACATGTGTAAATGGCAAACTTACACATGTGTAAATTTTCTTTATTTACGAATTCACGTAAATTTAAATGTGTAAATTGAATTTCTAACATTGTATTCGAATAATAATGATAAGTGTAGAAAAAAAAATTTGAATTTGAATTGTTTTTGACCAAGTTCTCATGGTTTTTTTTATTTGTTCTCACAATATTTAGCGTTCTCATTTAAACCCTCCCCTATATATATATATATATATATATATAGGGAGAAGATCATGCGAGAACCACCTCTTATTGTGAGAACCGCGAGAACCAATGTGAACACACCAAAAATGCCTAAAAATAGCTAAAAATCACAAAAAAAAAAAAAATTTTTGAATTTTTTAATATTTTTTATAAAAAAATCGCTACTTTTCGAAGCAAAAAAAAAAAATTAAATTTAAAAAAAAAAAAAAATTGCTTCTAAAAGTAGCGATTTTAACATAAAAAATATTAAAAAATTCAAAAAAAAAATTTTAGATTTTTTTAGGTTTTTTGGGGGTTTAGTTTTTAGCATTTTAGCTTGGGGGTGGGGGTGGGGGGGGGGGGGGGTTAGGTTCTTTTTAGGTTTTTTTTAGCATTTAGCTTGGGGGGAGGGGGTGGGGGTTAGATTTTTTTAGCTATTTTAGGTTGTGTTCGCATTGGTTCTCAAGGTTCTCACAATAAGGATGGTTCTCACATGAGTCCCTACCTATATATATTATGTACAAGCAGGGCATTTTTTATGTATAATCACGTTAACTAATATGAATGGCCGAATAACATTTTGATAAGGGAAATGTAAACTCTTTCATTATTGTTAATGGTTTATGACAAAATAAGCAGAAAATGAACTTAATGATTATGTTACAAAAAATAATAGTCAGATGATAATTCTTTTGTGCTACTTGGCAAGTTGGTAGACTCTTAACATGATGTCTTCCTTGCACACATTAGTCGTCGCCGTTCTTTTCTCCTAAACGTGCGCTGCCCGATGTTTGATCCCTTTGTGGACTGTTTCAAACCTTTCATTTGATCTTTTCTTGCATGGAAATTATTAATTCCTACTTGAAACGTACTTTGAAATTATCAATCCCTTCATTTCTCTCACGTACTTGTCTGGTTATTTTCTAAAATTTTCAAAGGAAGATGCGAAAATGAGCAAATAATTTAAGTTGGAGAGATAGTAGTGTAGTAAAAACCTTTCAACCGACTATCGCAATTAATTTTTTTTTACATTCAGTTCAACTTCTCTACCAACGACAATTTAGGTCAAACAATAAGAAACTAACGATGTTGAATACCATACTAACAAAATTTTGCTTGGAGAATGGCTCAAAGCACCCTTCTCTAATTCCTTTTATGCGAGAACATTCTTTTTACTTGGCGCCGGTAATCAGTGGCGGATATATAAGAAAAACTCAGAGGTATCTAATAAAAAAATAGTTTTACATTCATAAAACGGAGATTTTTTTTACTGTTCATTTAAGGGTATTTTGCACTTCTTCGATAAAATTGGGGATAGCCTATGCAAGTGGGATACACATAAATCCGCCCCTAGGCTAGTTATTAGAATTTCAAAGTATATTGAGTGCATAAAGATCAAGAAGTCCAAGGATCGTTACTTACAAGATAGGGGAAACCTAACTCGTATGGATTTTATCCGATCAAATTTAAAAATATATATATGCATATAAAATTGGTTGCTGAATAGTATTTGTTTAATTATTTTCAATGTGTATATTTGTACACAACAATGTAGCACGGGAACTGGTACAGGACTAGGGTATGGGGAACGGCAAAACTTAAAAATCCAAGATACGTGTATGACAAATGTACGGCAAAAAAAATATAAAAAAATAGCTATCTATAATTTATATATACACATATGATGTTAGTTTATACTTTTCAAGGATCAAATGTAAACTAGTGAAAATAAAGAAGGTTGAATGATAAAATGTACAAACTAATTTTACACTTTTATGTAAATTTTTACAAGTTTTAGAGAATAAATAAAAACTAGTGAAAGATAGAGGCAAAATGTCAAAATACATAAAGTTGCATAACCCTAAAGCCTAAAAACCCACCCACTGTCTTCCTCATCTTCTTCTGCTCTTCATCTTTTTCTTCCTGAAAACCCTAAAATGAAAGGAAACGTTTGGTTGCCGCTGTCTTCCTCATCTTCTTCTGCTCTTCATCTTCTTCTTCCTGGAAATCCTAAAAATGAAAGGAAACGTTTGGTTGTCATCCCCGAAACGTTTGGTTGCCGTCCCCCGATTTCAAGATACGTTTTTGAAACGTCTCCAGCCGTCCCTGCGGCGTTTCCGTCCCCGCGGCGTTTCCGGCCTCAAACTGTTCCTGGGACGGGTACTAGAGGCTCATAGCCGTCCCCGTACTTCATAGGTACATAGTATACTGGAAAAAGGTCCATCTTTTTATTCATTTGTACTACCATGTTTTTATTTACTTAAAGGTCAAAATCGTACATTTTTGTTTCGTTACGTTCTAAAAAATAAATCCAATGCTTGATTTGAAATATTCTCAACTTTGATGTTAGATTAAGGTGGCCCTATGACTTCTTCATAGTGGAGTCGATTCAAGTTTAGTTTTGTTGAAGCAACAAATAATAGACCAAATGTAGTAGCGAGGGTGGTTAGGTAGAAGGGTTAAAGGGTTTAACCTTGCCTAACGCAGGTCGTGGGGTCCCTCCACGTTTGCAAGACGTGGAAGGAGGTTCACTAGTTTGTTTTTCTTGTTTGAAGATCCAATTCTGAAGTGTTGTCCAGAAAAGGATGGAGGAACAAAAAGAATAAGTGTGAAATGAATGTGAGTGAGAGACACTTGCGTGAAGCAAGTGTACGATGTAAAGGACCAGAGTTTAAGGAAGTAAGTCTGATCAGAATGTCTCCACTCAGTAAATGAAGTGTCACTTATATAGAAGAAGACATCTCCCAAAGAGGCATTCATTTGACTAGTGAACTAGCTTGCAGCGAGGGGCTTACCCTTTCGGGGGCTGAAGCCTTTTGACCCCTGGATAATAGCGTGTGCTCTGTGGACCTGCGTTGCTTTTACGGCTGTGGTTGGTGAGACTGTTTGGGGACGTGACTTATTTACTGTTCCCGTGTTACTTTACTCTATCTTCTCAGCTTTTTCAACCATTGAACCTTTTAACCTTTTGGGCGTTTACGTATTTGGTCATTTTATTTAGTCTTGGGCTACCCCCATCATCAGCCCCCTCAAGTCAGAGGTTTTTGGAAGTAGCTCAAAGACTTCTGACTTTTATGCATTTGTTTTATAGCCTGGAAGTTTTAAGGGTTCAGTGCTTGAAGGCTTGGAAGGTTGTCGACGGTTAATGTTTGAATTTTGAATGTCTGACAACTGATTTGATTGATGTATGGCAGTTCGTAGGGTGGCGGTTTTTGCAGGGTTTATTGTTTTACCATTATTACCCCTATATTAGATTATTACATTTACATTTTCTCATTTGTTTTCCTCACAATTCCATCAAGTTTCTCTCTGCAACTCCTTTCCTTTTTCTCAAGGTTAGTCCCGGTTCCCTTTATTTCGTTACATTCTTCATATTTTCTTTGCAAAAAATGGGTGCTCTTAAGGATTTAGCAAAATCCTTTTCCCGATTAACCTAGGAAGAAGTAGAGTTGTTTTGTATGGAATATGGTATTGGGACTAAATTTAAACCTACTGCCCCTGCGTGTGATGCTTCGATTGACAAATGTCCGGTTGGTTTTGTCGCTGTTTATTGTCGTCATTTCGAGTTTTCAAACCTCCGTTATCCGTTTTCCTTGTTTGTGTTGAACTTATTGGAGTATTATCGAGTCTCCTTTGGTCAGATTCATCCGAAGGGCATGGCTAGGGTTTTACATTTTGAGGTTTTGTGTCGTGCCCTCGGATATGATCCTTCGTTATTGCTTTTTCGCCGTTTTTTTTGTTTGGCCAAAAATGGCGATTGGTTTACCTTTGAAACATCCAAGGTTGAATCTTGCCTTATTTCATCTATGGTTACAACACTCGGGACTTGGAAGAATCGTTTTTTCTGGGTTTCCGATACTATTGTTCCATTTAAAATGGTGTGGAGGCACCCAAATGCTGTTGTCAATGAACCGGAACCCCTTGAATCTGACTTGAATGATGCTTTTCTGAAAGCCATCCGGGAATGCCCTTCAAGGGTTCGTCCCTTTCCTGAGCATTTGCTAGTCTTGTTAGGGGTTAGTAAGTTATGGGAAAAAGCTAATCGGGATCCGGTTCTGATGAGAGATGGCACGGGTATGCACTTTCTTTTCCACTTTTCTTGTATTTTTCTTAATTTGTGTCTTATGTTCTGTCTGTTTGTTGCTTGCAGTTATGTCTGCCTTGGATTTCATTAAAAGTGACGACACTTCGGATGTGGGTTTTGGGGATGTTCCTGTTATTCCTGATGAGAATGTTGTGGTTAAGGGTGCTGAACAAAGGTTTGAGGGTACTGGGTATGTTAGTGTTTCCAACGTGAAGGGTTTTTCTAAACCTCTTGTCCCCAAGACTTCGACCCAGCGATCTACTCGTCGTTTAAAAGGTGTTCATCAATCCACCTCTACTGAACCGGTGGAGTTGAGTGATGATGTCGAAGTGTCTGGGGATCAGGGTGTTGAGGCGGGTTCTGAGAAAGAGAAGAAGCTAGTTGTTCATGGCAAAAAGGCTTCGGCCAAGAAGGTTACTGCTACTCCTGTTCAGGGTTCTTCAAGCATGGATGTTGAAGGGTTTGATCCGGATGCGGTTTATGTGCCAGGTTGGTCGGTGAAAATTGACGACAGTTTTAAAGACGCTGCTGTTTGTGAAGATGCCTTGAGTCATATTGCTCCTCCTTCGGTTCACAATACTATCTCCGAATGGATGATGATGTGATGTTGTCTCGTATGATTCTAAGCACTTGTAATCTTGCTGCCATGCTTCCTCAGGGCGTTGCCCGTTTTCGTCAGAGGATGCAAGAGTACGAAGAGTTTTCTAAGAAAAAAGACAAAATGAAGTCTTCGATGGCAGCGATGAAGAAGGAGATAAGTAGTTTTGCTGAGAAGGAGGAAGCTTGGTCGAAAAAGGTTGAAGGCTTGTCGAAGCAGCATGAGATTGAGATGAGTGATTTTAAGAAGAGTTTTGAGGCCGATCGGTTGAAGCTAAAGGCGGACAAGGAGGCTTTGTCTGTTGCTCAGAAAGCCTTTGATGAGGAAAAGGTGAGCCTGAAGGCTTTGGTTTCCCGGGCAACTAGTGATAACCAGTGGTTGATTGAGCAGGGCTTTCAACAAGTTGTCACCTATCTGCTTCATTCTGCTGAATTTAACTCCGCTCTTGGTGATGTTTATACAAAGTTGCTTAATTTGGGAAAACACCAAGGCCTCATTGCTGGTTACAAGTTGCATGAAGCTGGGCATTCTCTGTAAAAGTCCCCCTTGTTTCATCCTAACGCTTCTGATGTTTTTAAAGGCTCAGTTGAACAGATGGAGAGGCTGACCTATCCTTATGTTCATCAGGTTTCCTCTTGCTTTGGTAAGCCTTTATCTGTTTTACAGGACTTGAAACCGGAGGGCCTTAATGAAAAGGTTTGTGCAGAAGTCTTGGGCTCACTTTCGAAGAAAAGATCTTTTTCCGGAGATAGTGATGATACTCTCTCGAGTGTGCCGGATGCTTCGAAGGATGCAGGCTTGGAGACTTCAGCAGTGGGTGGTGATGGTGGTGTAAAGGCTAAGAAGTCCAAGAAAGCAAAGAAGGCCAAAGCTGAAGGTTCTGGGGTCTCTAAGCCTTCTGCTGCTGTTTAATGGTTATTCGTAGCTTTCTTAGCAAAACAACTTATGGTTTGTAATGTTACTTTGAACAATATTAGGTTTCCAGGAACCCTTAAGATTCCTGTTGGTTGTGTGTTGGGCCTGTATGGTTGTTTGAACAATGGTTAAACTTGCAAGTTACTAGGGCTTGCCTTAACTTTTATTTGAAAGTCTTTCATGACTTTCTTTGCTATGGTATGATGGTTAATTATGTTACTTGTGTTATGTTTTTATACGTATGTCCGTTTTGTTGAGCTAGTTTGGTTGGCTTTAACCCTTCAAGCCTTTTGGCTAATCGTATGTGGGTTGAAGCCTTCAAGGTTTCGAGCTGTCACGTAGGTGGCTTGAAGCCTTGCCGACTCTTTATGACTTGATTTGGTTTGTATTTTTGCTAAAGGATTTTCTTTTTGCTTGTATTTTTCCTTGGATAATTTTTATTCTCTTGTAACTTTGTCTTTGTTGAGTTTGTGTTGTCTTTATGTTTTTTACACCTTAAAGGGTTCAGTGCTGCAGACACTTAGCCTTGGTGTTTTTTAACAAGAAGACATGACACTTATCCTCTTTATTATTTCTTTGTGATTTATTCGACTTTCGTAAGCCTGTTTGTTGGTTATATTTCTAAGGCTTAAGGAACGATTGGTGTAGGTTGTTCAGACTTGTCTATGAGACAATTTTGTTTTGGCTTAATGAGTCTCATGGAGTTGTATTGATTTAGGAACTCACCCCTTATATAGGTTCATTCAACCCTTGAACCTATTGAGCAATGTGGCCTGGGAGCTCATCCCTTTACATGGCCCTTGCCATGGAGTTTTTTGCTAGGTTCTCAACCTGACCTTAGGATAGAAAGACAAGTTTGATAAAACAACTTCATTCATTCAAGCAATGCTTGCTTTTTACAAAAGGTATTCATAGTGTTGTTCGAGATACATTTTGATACAAACTAAACTTTCCTGTCTAAACATGGAACCTTCTCAGGGTTTTGCCGTTCCAATGCCTTGGAAGCCTTTTGCCTTCTGAATCTGCTAGCTTGTAGGATCCACCCTTGTGTGCTTCAAGGATGGTGTATGGACCTTCCCATTTTGGGCCAAGCTTTCCTTGATTTTCCTTTTTACTAGCTTCATTGTTTCTGAGCACTAGGTCCCCTGGCTTGAATTGTTCGTTCTTGACTTTCTTGTTGTAGTAGGCTTCCATTTGTTGCTTATACTTGGCTTCTTGAATTGCGGCTTGGTCTCGAGCTTCCTCTAGGAGTTGTAAATTCAACATGGTCTCTTTCTGATTTGTTTCGGGATCCATGTTGCCAATTCGTTGGGTTACAACTCCTATTTCAGCAGGGATTACAGCCTCGGATCCAAATACCAAGCTATAAGGTGTTTTCTTGTGGCTTGTTTTTTCGGTTGTTCTAATTGCCCATAGAACACTAGGCAGTTCTTCGAGCCAGTTGCTTTCATATCTTCCTAATCTTGTCTTGATGCCTTCCACTATGCTTCGATTTGCCCTTTCAACCTGGCCATTTGATTGCGGGTAAGCCACTGAGCTGAAGATCTGGTTGATCCTGTACTCTTTACACCAAAGGCTGAAAGGCTTTTCAGCGAATTGTTTCCCGTTGTCGGTGACGATCACTCCCGGCAATCCATAACGGCAGATGATGTTTTCCCAAACGAAGTCAATGACCTGTTTGCCTGTGATCTTTGCGAGGGGTTTAACCTCGGGCCATTTGGTGAAATAATCTATTGCCACTAGCAAGAATTTTACTCCTCCTTTGTTTGGAGGGAAAGGTCCAACAATGTCCATCCCCCACTTATGGAATGGCCATGCCGAGGTTATTGGGACAAGATCATGCTTGGGATTTTTTGGGATTGGGGCATGAATCTGACAAGCATCACATTTCTTCAATTGCTCAGTGGTGTCACGATGCATTGAGGGCCAAAAATATCCACGATTCATGAGTTTTGCAACCACCGACCTAGCTCCAAAATGGGCTCCACATACACCTTCGTGAATTTCTTTGATCAAATACTTACTTTGCTCGGGACCAACACATCTTAGCAAGGGGGCAAGGTAACCCTTTTTGTAGAGGGTTTCTCCTTGTAACACATATTGCCTTGCTTTGATTTTAACCCTTTCAGCTTCTACTTGATCATTGGGTAGTTCACCATTTTGAAGGAATTTTTTGATGGGAGTCATCCAGTTTGGATCTTCCTCGGTGACTACGTCTTGAACCTCCAATTCATCAATCGATGGAGCCTTCAACACTTCTACCAACACCTTTTTGGTGAGGTGTGTCACACCCCCAAAATCCACCATGCGGAGTACCACCGCTTGGAGGCGTGACGTGACCAGGATCGAGCCACCAATCATATTGAACAATATAATTAAGTAAATAAAACCAAACACAATACGATTGGTGACCAAAAGGAAGTAAACCGATTTTAGGTTAACAGCGGAAACATAAAACATAAGTTTCGAAACATAAGTCCATAATTCATAAGTTTAAAGTCCAAAACGTAGGTTTAATAAGTTCATAAAGTTTATTCATTAAAACGGGACATATCAGTTCGCATCCCACAACGACCACCTCCATATGCAAGCTCCATAGCATTTAATGACCTGCAAAGCATATAATAACGAGTCAATAACAAAGTTGAGTAAGTTTACGGTTGGTTGTCCATTTTAGAGTTATTTCCAAAAACATAGTTCAATCTCATTCGGCTATCCAGCCGTGGGGGTTACCCCATAGTTCGAAAACGTTTATTAGTTAACCATCCCATGTCCACCTTCCCTGGCTATCCAGCCCGGCACTTTGGCCGTGGGGAGCTACCCCAGTATTTTAAACTACCAGACTCGTTTATCATATCGACTACTAACAAAAATCAATTATGCCCTAGCGTCGGTGTTCTATCACCACCGACGTGCCATAGTCCATTAGTACACGCCCGTCCGACTGGGACGGTGTGAGGTTTGTTAAACCTAATAGCGCTATTAACTAATGACCCGCTCGCCATAGCCTCGGCGATTAAGTCGATACAAAAAGGGAGGGACTTCGCTGATAGAGTTCTAGTCCAGTAAGTCTAACACGTCCCAACAGGACGAGGAATTTACATTCCTGAACACGTCTCAAAGGACGAGGAATCCCTATTCCTGTACCCATTCCCATTCCCACCGGGAAATTACCATGCTTTGTAGAAAAGTGTGAACTCACCTCGGTTTGCTCGGTTAGATTCTCAAATATCGCTAACAGTCAAGGTCGGTCAATCACGTCCTAGTATGATTTACAGTTAGTCATTTAGTGTCTTACAAATAGAGCACAAGGTTCCTACACGTATCTATCACATAGCATGCATTACTTTAACTGTTTATGCCCGTATATATATATATTTCCCGTCCATTCCCCACTCATAAGCATACATACGATAGTGCACGTAACACATATAACATGTTAGATCATTCACATATAGCATACTCGACATTTAGACACGCAAGTCACAACTTATATCAATTCAGCATTAATATTCAAACCCGGCTGTTTTCGGACATTTAAATAAAATAGTTAAATTATTCCAAAAATTCCCAAATTTTTACAGAATGTCTTAAACGTTCCAAATTTTATTGTGTAAGAATATCGGGGTCCGGTTCATTACCAATATTTTATAAAAATTCATTTTCCGGACTGAACTCAGATTTATATTTTTCTGACCACAGTCCACGAGATAATTTATTTAAAATTCATCGAGTGTCCGATCTACGAAATTCTAGTGAGGTAATTACAAACACATCGGTGGTCAACTATGGTATAGATTTCGTGATCAGACTCCACACAGATTACAAGTTATAACAGAAAACAAGACTCACTTTTTCAGCAGAAAAATTGTAGCTCTAGCTGCTGTTACGAAAAGACGCTTTTAAAATAGTAAACGGAGTCCAAAAATTATGATTCCGGTGTCATTAGAACCGTATTTCCTAATAACATTTTAGACTCGAAATATTAGTTTTTCGTTGAGTTTATGACCTGTTTACAGCCAACTGAAGTTGGCTGTAAAACTTGGACAGATTCTGTTTTCACTTTCCAACTTACTAACTTGTGTTCGATTGATTCCGTTAATCATGTTTAGTGATCACAACAACATCACACATCAATAATAATCAGCAAAACATCAAATAATCCACCAATAATCATAATCACACAAGATCTACATGATTTACACACCTATCTTCCCTTTATTCATCTTATTCATCTTTTATCCAAGACTAATGTAAGTTCTTTTAGAGTTTCATAAGTTTTTAACCATTAATCATCTATTAACCATCATAAATATGTAGATCAAGAGTGTTAGAGTGTCTTACTAATAGCACAAGGCTAGGGAAGAAACAAGTCGGAAATGTGGAGGATAATAGCACACAAGAGAGGTCCTTCGAGTTCCAAGCACACCGGGCTTCCTACTTCACCTCCTAGCACCTTGCTATCACCTTGGATTGGATTGAAGTTGCAAGAAAGTTGGTGGTGTGTGGGTGGTGTATGGTGGCCGGTTGTGGGTGGCCGAGAGGAGGGAGAGAGAGATGTATGAGGGAGATGGGTGTGAACTTGTGAAGATATCAAATGATCTTGCATATCATCCTACCATACTTATAATGATTCTCAAATATTATGTCCAAGATCACAAGCAAAGATCAAATAAAATATAGTGATCAAATCTTGGGAGGTAAGGTGGTGGATTTGGTGAATCTTGTAAAGATATGATATGAGATATGAAATGATCTAGTATCTAAGTCACCATACTTATAATCTCTTACACAATATCATGGCTACTCAATCAAGAAAGATATCAAATAAAATATAAAGGAAATCTAGTGAGATATGGGGTGGGTCCATGGTGACCGTAAATGGGCATGGGGGGGGGGGTTATTTGTAAATTGTGATGGTAAGTTGGTAAATATTAGTTCAATTTCAAGTATAAGGTTACTAGTGTTAATTAGTAGATATTCTAGTGGGTGTTATGGTGTTCGGGGACCATAACTAGCCAAGAAATAATTAAACAATGTTTCTAGCAATATTTTGGTGTCCTGGGTAATGTCCAGTTGTTCGGTTAGATACCGGTTCGTTAAAGTGTTTAATTATTCCGTAAGGCGTCTTATACATATATTTTGTAATACAATTAATTCCTAACACATAGGAAAATATTCAGGACCATTTAGTCAAGTTTTCTGCACAAGCCAAGTACGTTAACAAACACATGTAAGTATATCACAGTAATCAGAGAGCAGTTAAGTAATTCCACACAGTCGTCAAACACTTTAATTATCAATAATAAATTGCACGGAATACATAGGATTTTGAGGGTTGTCACAAGGTGGGCGAAGGTGAGAGATGCTAGCTTACTTAAGGCATCAACCTTTTTGTTTTGGGATCTGGGAATTTGTTTGACACTGCACGTTTGGAAGGTATTCATCAGCTCTTTGGATTTTTCCTTATATCTTCTCATATTGGATTCTTTGGCGACATAGCTATCGTTGACTTGGCTCGAGACTAATAATGAGTCTGTGAACACTTCAAGCTTTTGAACTTTCATTTCTTTAGCCAGCCTTAAGCCGGCGATCAGTGCCTCGTATTCAGCTTCATTATTGGTGGTCTGAAAATCAAAACGAAGAGCATATGTGAATTCCAACCCTTCTGGGTTGATTAAAACTAGCCCAGCCCCTGACCCTTCAACGCTTGAAGCTCCGTCGGTGAATAGCTTCCAAGCTTCAGGGTTAAAGGGTTCAGCGGTGGTAGTGTTTACTTCGTTAATTATTTGGTTTGGGACTTCCACAATGAAGTCGGCCAAGACTTGGGCTTTAATAGCTTTTCGTGGGACATAGGTGATGTTGTGTTCACCTAGCTCCACTGCCCATTTCGCCAATCTTCCCGAGTTCTCAGGTTTTTCAAGCACATTTTTAACAGGTTGGTCAGTGACCACTTGTATGGGATGTGCTTGGAAATACCTCCTAAGCCTTCTAGCTGTTTGAACTAAGGCTAGGGCAAGCTTTTCAAGGGGAGGATATTTGGTCTCAACCAATTTTAAAGTTTTGCTGAAGAAGTAAACAGGTACCTGAGCCGTGTTTCCTTCGATTGTGAGGACTGCACTTATAGCTTCTTCAGCAATTGATAGGTAGACTGAAATTAACTCTCCTGTTTCTGGAGCTGCGATGTCTGGCAAGGAAGCAAGGTGTTGCTTCATCTGGTTGAAGGCTTCCTCAGCCTCATCAGTCCACTTGAAATCCTTCTTATCAGAACAATTTTTAAGTGTTTTGTAGAAGGGTAGGGACCTTTCAGCCAGCTTGGAGGTGAAACGCTTCAAGGCAGCCAGTTTCCCATTTAAGCTTTCAACCTCTTTTTTGGTTTTTGGTGGCTTGGCTTCGAGGACAGCTTTTACTTTGTTTGGGTTGGCCTTGATGCTTTGTTTTCCAACAATGTGACCCAGGAATTTTCCTCCTTCGAATCCAAATGAGCATTTTTCAGGGTTAAGTTTCATGTTAACCTTTCTGAGATTTTTGAAAGTTTCTTGGATGTCATCAAGCATTTGATACTCCGTCTTGCTTTTGATTACTAAGTCATCGACATAGGCTTCCATGTTTTTGCCAATTTGACTTGCAAAAGCTTTGTCCATCAGACGTTGGTAGGTTGCTCCGGCGTTCTTTAGTCCAAAGGGCATCTTCTTGTAACAGAAGATTCCTTTATCAGTGTGGAACGCCGTCTTTTCTTCATCTTCCTCTTTCATGAGTATTTGATGATACCCTTTGTAGGCATCGAGAAAGCATTTGAAAGGGTAACCAGTGAGCGAGTCAACCTTGAGGTCAATTTCTGGTAGTGGATAGCAGTCCTTAGGACAAGCTTTGTTGAGATCTTTGAAGTCTATGCACATTCTCCAAGAGTTGTCTGGTTTTTGACCATAACCGGGTTTGCAACCCATGATTGGTACTTGACTTCTCGGAGAATGTCAGCAGATACGAGCTTCTCAACTTCCTGACAAGCAGCCAGGCTTCTTTCGGGTGCTAAGCTTTTTTTCTTTTGGACCACAGGTTTAACATCGGGTGGTATTCTTAACTCATGCTCAGCAATGTTTCGGGGGATTCCTGTCATATCTTCCGGACACCAAGCGAAGACATCACTGTAATGTGTCAACAACTTTTCCAAATAAGAGAGAGTTTCTTGTGAAAGGCTTGGGTTGACCCTTATTCTTTGTTCAGGGTACTTAGGATTTATGATTAGCGAAAAAACTAATTTTAACAAGTCATTTGAAAAAATACATTATGCCTCTCTTGGTTTCACTTTTTTAACAATCCTACCTCAAGATTAGGTTTATTTACCTTTGAGTTGAGTTGGTTTTAATATCCACAATTTCTTGGATCTGTAGCTGCGGAACATATATACATGATCAGTTTATCAGAGTAGATTGGATTTTAATAATCTCACCTAGAGGTGGTTGGCCACTGATACTCCCATCTATTAAGGTTTTTTTTTCTTACTGTACCTCCGTTACAAACTGATGTTTTAGGGCTTTTGATCAGAACGAGGAAACAAGTCGATTGATGTAAAACTTACCTCGAAATAATGCTCCAAACGACGAAAATGGTGCTTCAAATCAGGTCTTTAAACTTCCAATTAACAAATATCAAGCCGTTTGAAGCACCAATTCGAGGTAAGTTTTACATCACTCAATTCGTATCTTCGTTCTAATCAAGTATTAGTTTGAAGCACCAATTTGAGGTAAGCATGCAGACAAGTGTATCAGCATAAAGCTGGCGAGTTCACAGTTTTGTAAAACGTTTAATTGCCAAGTATTAGTTTAAAAGCATGTTGATAATAACTCGAGTGCCGCAAGATGGCGTCAGTTTCTTTGCCCTTCTCCAATGCCTATCAACATTGGTCGAGTGGTTAAGGTCATTATTTCACGCCCATCCTCCCTGGTACGGTGTGAGGTTGCCAAGCCTAATAGCGCTATCAACTAATACCCCGTTGTCTCCCCGACAACTAGTTCGGTAGTTAGATGGGACTTAAGGTGATTGATGACGGGGGTAGCCCAAGACTAAATAAAATGACTAAATATGTAAATGTTCAAATGGTTAAACGGTTCAATGGTTGAAAAGCTGTGAGATGGGAAAAGCGAGGCGGAAACAGTGGCCAGTCACATCCGGAGATCGCTTCACCAACCCATAGCCGCAAAAGCAAAGCAGGTCTGCACAATGCACGCTATTATCCAGGGGTCAAAAGCCTTTAACCCCCAAAAGGGGAAACCCTCCACTGCAAGCAAGGTTACTAGTCTAACACATTCTACTTCGGGAGATGTCTTCTCTTATAAATTGACACTTCATTTACTTCAGAAAACATCTCCTGGCCAGCTCTGATTCTCTAATCTCTGGTCATTCGTGTGGAGTACTTGCTTACATACAAGTCACTCCTTTTCACATCCACCACACACATTCCATTTGCTCCCACTTCCGAATCTGAGTACATTTCAGAGAAGGAATCTTCAGCAAATAACAACAAAAAACTAGTAAACCTCCTTCCACGTCTTGCAAACGTGGGGGGACCCCGCGACCTGCGTTAGGCAAAGTTGAACCCTTCAGCCCTTTTGCCTAACCAACCCAGCTACTACCGTTGGTCTTGTATTTGTTGCATCAACAAGTTGGCGCCCACCATGGGGCTACGCCGCTATTTCTTCTAAAAAGACCTAGTAGTGTAGCTCTCTTCGCTTAAAATCACCATTTCTGAAAGTGGATCTTCGGGAGAAGTAAATCAGATTCCAAACACTTCTACCCCGGGTAGTAGCCAAGCTCACGTGGCTATACCAACATCTTTCTCAACTCCGGGGAGCACACCCGAGTTCCTCACCTTCAACACACCGACTCCGTCCAGATCCGGGGTCCCATCTCCCAATATCGGTGTCTCTGACACCCCAGCACGTGTTGAACTTACCCCCGAGGGGGTTGCAAACAACTTCCTTGAATTAAGGTCACTTCTCAACCAGCATGTGAGTAAAGAAAGAGAAAAAGGAGTGAGGATTCGTTTAGACTATGATGAACCTGAACCAACACTGTCTCCCGGACCACCTCTACCTCCTTTTACTACAAGAAGTGAGGCTGGTCCCAGTAATCCTTCAAATCCTCACTCTTATCTGTCCACTATGACAAATCCTATGGTGCATCCTATCTTCTCTTCCCAACCGATTACTAGTGGTGCTCCTTTGGGACATGAGCTAACACTTGACCAGCTCCTACAGTCCCCAGTAACAAGCTATCCAGCATCTGTGACAACCACATGGGAGCAAGCTCTGTCCGTGCTCCCTTTAGCACGAAGCGTTGTTATGAGCACCCCTCTCGGAATAAACTGCTCGGTTGGTCCAGGAAGCCTTCAAGGCTTCAACCTCATGCACAATATGATGACCCAGATGATGGCCAACTTCCCGTGGCAACACTTCATTAATCAAGTGCTAGCCACTCAGGGGAATTACGGCAATGGCAACAATGTGGATGCAAGGGCTGAAGAAGACTTGGCTAAACCTTACAAGCCAAGTAACCTTTCATGCTTTTTAAGGCAGATAGCCGATTATGATTTCCAATCAAAGATTAAGATACCGTCCCACATCAGAACGTATGATGGGACTGAAGATCCTGAGGACCATCTTCAGATCTTCACTGGTGTAGCCCGGATAGAGAAATGGTCAAACGCTGAATGCTGCCTGATGTTCATGCAAACTCTTGTTGGATCCGCCAGAATCTGGTTCAACGATCTACCTGCTCAAAGCATTCGAAGCTTTGACGACCTAAGCAAGGGTTTTCTGGCGAATTTCCCCCAACAAAGGCGATATGTCAAAGACGCAACAGTGATCTTCCAGATAAAACAATGAGATGATGAAAGTCTTCGTGCGTTCATTGAACGATACAAATAGGAAGGTCTGACTTATGTAGGGGCGGACGAGAAAATGAGAGTGGCTGGTTTCATGAATGCCATCACCTCTAAATATCTCACAAGAGATTTCAACAAATCCCTGCCCAAGACCCTGGAAGAGGCTCTTGAAAGGGCCGAAGCTCACATCCGGGGAGAGGAGGCTGTAGACATTAAAGAACAAAGTAAAAGAGGGTCCGACTGGCGAAGCAATAGCCCAGCTAGAAAAAGGGGGAACTTCAACTCCTATGACAGGCGGCCAAAGGGTTCAGACCCTCGAGGGTCTGAAGGCCGGAACCCTTCAAGCAGGGAGAAAGGCATAAGTTTCACACCCCTCACAAAGACCCCTCAAGAAATCCTTGCAACAGAAGAAGTTAAACAAAACTTTCGGCCTCCTAGGCCTCTCCCCAAAAGCAGAAAAAAACGAGAACTCCACCCAATACTGTGAGTTTCACGAAGAAAAAGGTCACCACACCAATGATTGCTTCCAACTCAAGAAAAGAATAGAAGAGGCTGTTAAGTCCGGAGAACTTGCTCATTTGGTAAAGGGAGTCCGGGACAAAATGGCTGAAGGAAAGGGTAAGGAAGTCCATATGGTGAATTTTGATGGAAGGGTTCCTCATAAAAGACAGCGGTTGGAAGCTTGGGAGCTTCAGTGTGTCTGCTTCCCCCCTACGGAGAAAGACCCTCTTTCTAGCCCTCTTGTGGTAGAAGCTACCGTGGGAACGCTGCAAACATGTAAGGCATACATAGATACTGGGGCAGCCACTGAGATCATGTTCGAAAAATTCTTCAACCGTTTGAGCAATGAAGAACGTTCAAGGCTTCAACCTTCTGGAACCTCTATAAAAGGTATCGCTGACATACCCCTCAAGCCCTTAGGGCAGCTGACCCTTGATGTTCGTTTCAGCGAAGGTTTAAAAGAAAGAACCCAACCATTAACCTTTGTGGTTATCAACATCCCCTCAAGCTATGACGTGATCATCGGAAGACCAGGACAGTGTGCATTTTACATGGCAGTGTCTGTTGGCCATGGCACGGTTAAATTTCCTACCGAGAGGGGCATAGCAACCCTTCAACCCTCTCAGGAAGCTTACATGATTGAGGGTGAAAACTCAAATAGCGAAGAAGACAGGCAAAGGTTGGTCATAAACCCTAGGTACCCTGAACAACGAATAAGGGTCAATCCAAACCTTTCTCAAGAGACCCTTTCGTACCTTGAAAAATTGCTAACACATTACAGCGATGTATTCGCTTGGTGTCCAGAAGATATGACCGGGATCCCTCGGAACATTGCCGAGCATGAATTAAGAATACCACCGGATGTCAAGCCGGTGGTCCAAAAGAAAAGAAGCCTGGCACCTGAGAGAAGTCTGGCAGCCTGCCAAGAGGTTGAAAAGCTTGTGTCGACCGGTATTCTCCGAGAAGTCAAGTACCAATCATGGGTTGCAAACCCGGTTATGGTCAAGAAACCTGACAACTCTTGGAGGATGTGCATAGATTTCAAGGATCTTAACAAGGCTTGTCCTAAAGATTGCTACCCACTACCGGAAATTGATCTCAATGTTGACTCCCTCACAGGTTACTCGTTCAAATGCTTTCTTGATGCATACAAGGGTTATCACCAAATCCTCATGAAGAAAGAGGATGAGGAAAAAACAGCCTTTTACACGGACAAAGGGATCTTTTGTTATCAAAAGATGTCTTTCGGCCTCAAAAATGCAGGAGCTACCTATCAAAGACTCGTTGACAAAGCCTTCGAAAGCCAAATCGGCAAAAACATGGAGGCATATGTTGACGACTTGGTGATTAAAAGCAAGACGGAACATCAAATGCTTGACGATATTCAAGAAACTTTCAAGAACCTCAGGAAGGTTAACATGAAGCTTAATCCGGAAAAATGCTCATTTGGATTTGAGGAGGGAAAATTCTTGGTCACATTGTTGGAAAGCAAAGCATCAAAACCAACCCTAACAAAGTGAAAGCCGTCCTCGAAGCCAAACCACCAAAAACCAAGAAGGAGGTTGAAAGCTTAAACGGGAAGCTTGCAGCCTTGAAGCGTTTTACCTCAAAGTTGGCCGAAAGATCTCTGCCCTTCTACAAAACGCTCAAGAACTGCTCAGACAAGAAGGATTTCAAAGCTCATGAACCTTGGATATTTCTGGCCATCAATGCACCGCGATACAACCGAAGAATTGAAGAAATGCGATGCTTGTCAAATTCATGCACCAATTCCAAGAAGTCCCAAGCATGACTTAGTCCCAATAACCTCGGCATGGCCATTCCACAAATGGGGGATGGACATTGTTGGTCCATTTCCCCCAAGCAAAGGGGGAGTAAAATTCTTACTGTGGCAGTAGATTATTTCACCAAATGGCCTGAAGTCAAACCACTTGCCAAAATCACGGGAAAACAGGTCATTGACTTTGTTTGGGAAAATATCATTTACCGTTATGGATTGCCGGGAGTACTTGTCACTGACAACGGAAGACAATTTGCTGAGAAGCCTTTCAGCACTTGGTGCAAGGAATACAAAATCGATCAGGTTTTTAGCTCAGTGGCTTATCCGCAATCAAACGGTCAGGTGGAAAGAACAAATAGAAGCATAGTAGAAGGCATCAAGACAAGATTGGGAAGATACGAAAACAACTGGCTTGAAGAATTGCCTAGTGTACTATGGGCAATTAGAACAACCGAAAAAACAAGCCATAAGAAAACACCTTATAGCTTGGTATTCGGATCCGAAGCTGTGATCCCCGCTGAGATAGGAGTTGTAACCCAAAGACTTGTCAACATGAATCCCGAAACAAACCAAAAAGAGATCATGTTGAATTTACAACTCCTAGAGGAAGCAAGAGATCAAGCCGCAATTCAAGAGTCCAAATACAAGCAACAGATGGAAGCTTACTACAACAAAAAAGTCAAGAGCGAACGTTTCAAGCCAGGGGACCTGGTCCTCAGAAACAACGAAGCCAGCAAGAAAGAAAATCAAGGAAAGCTTGGCCCAAAATGGGAAGGCCCATACACCATCCTTGAAGCACACAAAGGTGGATCCTACAAGCTGGCTGACTCAGAAGGCAAAAGGCTTCCAAGGCATTGGAACGGCAAAACCCTGAAAAGGTTCCATGTTTAAACAGGAAAGTTTGGTTTGTATCAAAATGTATTCGAAGCAGAATTATGAATATCTTTTGTAAAAAGCAAGTATTGCTGAAATGAATGAAGTTGCTTTATCAAACTTGTCTTTCTATCCTAAGATCAGGTTGAGAACCTAGCAAAAAACTCCATGGCAAGGGCCATGTAAGGGGATGAGCTCCCAGGCCACATCGCTCAATAGGTTCAAGGGTTGAATGAACCTATATAAGGGGTGAGTTCCTAAATCAATACAACTCCATGAGACTTGTTAAGAAAACCTAAAATTGTCTCATAGACGGGTGTGAACAGCCTACACCAAATGTTCCCTAAGCCTTAAAAATATAATCAACAAAAAGGCTTGAAAAATTCAAGTGAAAACCAAAGAAATAATAAAAAGGATAGGTGCTAGATCTTCTTGTTAAAAATACCAAGGCTAAGTGTCTGCAGCACTGAACCCTTTTAGGTAGGACAAACATAAGGGCAGCACAAACTGGACAAAGACAAAGTTACAAAGAGAATTTGAAAGAACAAAATCACTTGGACAAAAAACACAAAGATACAAACCAAGTCAGGCCACAAGTCTAAGAAGCCTTCAAGGCTTCAAGCCACTCGAGCAACAACTCGAAACCCTAAAGGCTTTAACCTACTAACAGACAGCCAAAAGGCTTGGAAGGTTAAAGCCAAACAGACTGCCTTAACAAAAACAGACACAAGTCTAAAAACATAACATAAATAAGAAAGTTAAGACATCATACCATATCAAAGAAAGCCCTAAAGGACTTCCAAACATAAGTTAAGGCAAGTCCTAGTAACTTGCAAACCTAACAATTGTTCAAACGGCCACACAGACCTTCAACACAACCAACAGGAACCTTAAGGGTCCCTGAAAACCTAATATTGTTTAAGGGTCACAAACCATAAATTGTTTTTAGTGCTAAGAAAGCTACGAATTAAGAATCAACAGACTTGGAAACTCCAGAACCTTCGCCCTTGGTCTTCTTTGTTTTCTTCAGCTTCTTAGTCTTTAAACCTCCATCACCCCCCACCGCTGAAGCCTCCAAGCTTGCATCCTTAGAACATCCGGCTGACCTGAAAGGGTATCATCACTATCCCCCGAATAGGATCTCTTCCTTGAAAGAGAGCCCAAGATTTCGGCACAAACTTTTTCATTTAGGCCCTCCGGTTTCAAGTCCTGCAACACAGTAAGAGGCTTACCAAAACAAGCAGAAACTTGATGGATGTAAGGATAGGTCAGTTTCTCCATTTGCTCAACGGAGCCTTTAAAAACGTCAGAAGCCTCGGGACGAAATAGAGGTGACTTCTCCAAAGGATGGCCGGATTCATGAAGCTTATAACCAGCAATGAGGCCTTGGTGTTTCCTCAGGTTGAGAAGCTTAGTATAAACATCGCCAAGGGCAGAATTGAACTCCTTGGAATGTAAAAGATAAGTAACAACCTGCTGGAAACCTTGCTCAATTAACCACTGATTGTCAGCGGTAGAACGAGCAACTGAAGCCTTCAACCCCTCTTTCTCCTCACGAAAAGCCTGTTGCTGAACAGCCAAAGTCTCCCGGTCAGCTTTTAACTTCAATAAGTTAGCCTCAAAACTCTTTTTCAAATCACCCATCTCAATCTCATGCATCTTCTTCAAGTCACTAACCTCCTTCTCCCATGCTGCTTCTTTCTCGGCAAAACCAGCTATCTCCTTTTTCATCGAGGCAATGGAGGATTTCATCTTATCCTTCTTCTTGGAGAATTCTTCATATTCCTGCATCCTTTGACGAAAACGGGCAATACCTTGAGGAAGCATAGCAGCAAGGTTGCAAGTACTCAAAACCATCCGAGACAACATCAAGTCATCATCCATCCCAGCAATGGTCTTGTGCACTGAAGGAGGAGCAAGGTGACTAAGAGCATCCTCACAAACAGCAGCATCTTTGAAGGTGTCATCATTCTTCACTAACCAAGTAGGCACATAAATCCCTTCCGGATCTAACCCTTCAACGTCCCTGCTTGAAGACTCCTGAACAGGGGTAGCAACAACCTTCTTGCCTGGAGCCTTTTTACCATGAACAACTAATTCTTTCAACAACCGACGAGAAGATCGGCGGGTCGAAGACTTGGGAACGTTGGACTTTGAAAAACCCTTGACATTGGCAACACTAACATAACCTGTGCCCTCAAACCTTTGCTCAACAGTTCTAACCACAACATTCTCGCCAGGAACAGACGGAGCATCTCCAAATACAACATCAGAAGTATCATCACTTTTGATAAAATCCAAAGCAGACATTGTAACACCCCCAAAATTTCCACATGCGGAAACCCCGCGAGGCGTGTTACGCATCAGAGTTCGAGCCACCAATCACATTGAACCAATGTTAAACATTTAAATAAATCATGACATTATTTTTACCAACATAAGTTGTCAACATACTATTAATTCTCAAAAGTTGTGTAGCGGAAGCATGTAATAAGTTGTTTAGCAATCGTTTCATAATAACGCTTAAAATCTATGTATCATATGTAATTTAATCCAAAAGGGCTCGATCCATGACCACTCCAGCACTCCCAGATAGCAAGCTTCCCAGTTCCAAGATACCTAACGACCTGCGAGCATGTAACACGTGTATCAGACAAAGCTGGCGAGTTCACAGTTTTAGAAAATGTTTGTTACCCGTTGTGTGTAAAACCGTTCAATACCCAATGCAAGTAATATTGTTAATATCTCATTTCCAAACACGGACGGCTCCTGAAATACATGACTGCCCTTCCCACGTACTCCTATCTAGTACTGGGCCAGACTGGGTCATTAGTTCACCTCCGTCCTCTACAGGCACGGGGTGAGGGTGCCAAACCTAAGTAGCGCTACTAACTAATACCCGATGAGGGACTTACAAAAGATGATAGGTGAGAATATTAACCAATATACCCGTTTTTACCCAAAGACTTATTCCCCCATGGAATACCCACTGACTGTCCCCAACCACTGGGACGCATGCTCGAATGTAGTGAACTCACCTTGGTTTGCTCGGTAGAATTATTTACTCGTTTAACAACAGTGATTTACCAAGCCCTATTATAGTTACACATAACAGTCAGTTTGCGTATCAGCACAACACGTATCATTTCACATTTAATCATCGGCTAGTGTACACGAATACAAGTGTTAACATTCATCACTAAGCATGGCATACCAAATAAATCAAGCATACATTCCATCATTCAAAGTATGTTCGTCACCCCCAATATCTTTCGATTCACCCTTATCTTTCGATCACAAGTTATCGTTCGATCACACATATCTTTCGATCACAGGTTATCTTTCGGTCACAGGTTATCTTTCGGTCACAGGTTATCTTTCGATACATCAGTTGTCTTTCGACATATCAGCTATCTTTTGGCAACAACAGTTATGTTTCGGTTCCAAGAACCCTAATCAAGCGATCTACTGCTATCATACAATCTAACTGCTATCATTCGGTTCATACAATTCAACAACGATATTCAACAATTCATGCACATTCAAATCGGTTAACAGTTAAACACATATGCAACAAAATCGGCCCGCATGTGATCAATTAACAACAGGATTGGTTAACAACGAACTCGTGGAATCGTGTGTTCGATTATCAGTTATATCAATTGACAAACATTGATTCTAACTTTGCCGTTTACGTGTTCTCAGCAATTTCCTGCTCACATGTCGCATTGCTAGTAATTCGTTCACAATATCATGGCAAGGTTATCAACAACATATCAATAAACAAATTCGGATCATAATTCTAATCATCGACAATCGTATTATCAATAAAATCAGGCCTTAATTCACACCAATATCACAGAAATCGTCAATCAATCACCTACTTGTTAAACCCTAGTTCCATGCATGAACTATCTATCAAACAAGATCATGTAATTGAGAGTATCACATAGGAACAATATGTAAAGGATTATACTAACCGAATGATTTAGACACACAGGATGATCTCCAAGGAAGGGAGCTTCGATCAAAGGGAAAAGGGTCTCTCCTGCCGCCGCTCAAGAATTCACAAGTAGGGTTTTTAGAAGTTAATCCATCGACCCACATGTATTTACGTTCATATAACAACAGACAGAAATGGGCCAAGCCCGTTGGAAAGACTGGGCCGAAGGATTAGATCCCAGTCGAAAGATTGGGTCTTGGATCGAAGGATCTAGAGTCGAAAGGTTAGCTCTCAGATCGAAGAATCTTATGTCATCGAAGGATCCGGTCGAAAGATCCTGATCCTAGGGTCGAAAGATATAAGGTCGAAGGATTGCCATCCTTCAAGTGTTTAACGCGTTAACGTAATCCCACTAGTACAATACGCTTTATAAGATTCCAAGAATGTGTAGGTGCAAACAAAATAGTCGTGGAATAGGATAATACTAACCTCGGGAATTCGGGTTGTCACATCATCCCCAACTTGAAGGAAATTTCGTCCCGAAATTTGGCAAGTAAGTACGAGAGAGTGAAGTGGCAAATCGAGATTGTTGCGGATTTTCCTCAGGTGTTACATCATCCCCAACTTGAAGAGGAATTTCGTCCCGAAATTCACCAGTGATAATCATGGTTGGTTCACCCTCTTGAACCATTGAGGATATTAAAGTTTCGGCAAGTCCTTACATTCCTATGTAAACTCCAGTCCACGCATTGAGGTTTAACAAATCCCCACGATTGTCCTACAACTTATGCTAGCGAACCTTGACTCCTTAGTCCGTGTTTTCGATAGGTTCCCTGATAAATACAACTGTTCCGATGACTTCATATTCCGACCAGGGTATCATAAGGGTTTTCATCGGACAACACAGTCCTACATTCCTGGCATACATACCATTACGACAGTTATCTCACTCCATCAATTAGCCCGAGTTTGTGAGCCATGTCACCGTTTTATTCCAAAAATTCGAATGTCCCCACGCGTCAAAAACTACGATTACCATGTTTACTAAAGCGTATCGCACCCTTCTAGGGTGATACTTTCGATTATGACACTCTCGTCCACAACAAACTTCCAGAGTTTCTTAAGCTTATCAGTTTTTCCTAGAAGTTACGCGTTGCCATCAAACAATTTCCGATCTAACAATCTTCAAGGGTTTTGAACTCAAATCCTGGTTCTGCGATTAGTTATCACCCACCTTAATTCGACAAGGAGATTGGTGTTAATGTCCAAGCGTTGCCCCAAACAAGGTTATATGCATACTTATACGGTAACAGCTGCTGTAGAACTCACCCAAAGATAAGCGTCCTTCCAGTTCTATTAAAGTTAGTCATACACATGCTCACAGCATGTCCTCGTGTGCAGGGATGGTTCGTTTACTCTGATCGTTTGCCCCACGGTGATATGAAATGTCTATGCCTAGACGTAAGCCGAGGATAGCGTGTATTGTCTGTCATAAATCAGGTATAGCTCCAATATCAGAAGTAACAAAAGTTGGCACCTCATGCCTTAGGCCGCCTCTCTCAGAAGAACATCCACAGCGTGTGAAGACCCGTTAGTTTTCTTGATTGCAAGAGAGTGTGTTGGTTTCGCGAGACAATTGACGATCACCAGGTGATATCGGTTCCGTTCTGAGTTTTAAGTAAACCAATGACAAATTTCATGGTGTTTGTTCTTGTTTCCACATGGGTGTTTCTGGTTACTGCCCCAACAAGTAGGTTTCCGGTGTTCCACTCTAACTTTCGCACATGTCCAACATCGTTCGTGTGTAGGGCTATGGGGCCTTCCTGCCCGGTTATTCATACGAGGCTTAAGACCCTAACATCTGCTATCAAGTCCAGACTACTGAAATGTCGGAGTTGGTGTGCCTTGCTCAGTATGAGTTCCATACAGTTGTTGTATAGTGGGATCCACATTTGTTCCATGAGCTAACGAATATCGTCCGCCTTGCCAAAAGTTGCTTCTCCGTGGCTTGCATAAACCCAGCTTGTGAAATCTCCTCCATCAGGTCTTCACTTCGAACAAGGTGAGTCTGGTCAGGTGGGTTAGGGTGGATAGCGAACTGCAAGGTCATGTACGTTCGGGTCTCACGGTCGTAATCATCCAAGTGTTCCATTCAGTGTTCTCATCAACTGATAAAGCTTCTTTCGTAGCCAGGGTACACAGGAGGCCCTTGTGGTCGGTCTAAGTAACGCGTTCGGTACCGCCCAAGTAATGCCTCCATGTGAATCCAGAGACCACTATTCCTACCACCGGTTGTGTGTGTCGTGCTGTTCTTCTTTGTAACCCCATTACGTAAGCCGTCACGTCCTCGTATCGCATTGGCGTGTAATTGAAACTCTGGTCCGAACAATCGTGGTATACCATTAGATCACTCGCATCCTCAGGCAAAGACGATTCTGAGTACGTTGAAGCGTCGGAATTAGAAAGGTGAAAAGACGTTCTCCTGTTCTGTCCCTCACGAACACAACACTCTGCTGCGCTTAAGGAAGTTAAGCTTCGCGATATTTGCAAGTCATGTGATGAACCTACAACAGCATACCCTGAAACCAAGAAATGGTTGTACCCTCGAAGGGGTCTTGGGTGCCAAATCGGTTCCTAACAAAATGAATCCTAGCACGATCCACACGTGTTCCCACTTCGTTGTTTACATGATCAAGTACATACCTCAAGTCTAGATGTTACATTCAACCAGACTTCACACGTAATGACTCTTCCCTCAGGAGCTCCGAGATAAGCTACGGATGTCGTCCATAATGTCCCTTCCCCTGGGAATGACTCAAAACGTCATCAATAAAGACGGTCGATTCTTGTGGTCCTTGAGCTGCTGGTGTGTTGATTATCTCAATGGTCATGGTGCACGAAGTCGCGCTGGCCGTATTGTGTTTGATGTGCTGTTATAAAAGCATTATTCTATTGGACTTCCGTCTAATGATAGTTCATTCGTTAGCCAATCCTCGTATGGAAGCTTGACCCTCGCAACTCGTCGATAAGCTTGCCAATACATGGTCGGGCATACGGTCCCTGGGTGCCACTCTGTTGAGTTCTCGATAATTAGTGCGCGTATGAAATGGTTTATCTCCACGAATATAAATGGGGTTTCCCAAGCGGAAACTAGGTCTGCCAAAACTACTGTCCAACAGTTCTCGAAGTAGCTTATACAGTTATTGCAACCCTCCTGGTGCAAGGCGATAAGAGTACGAGTGTTCGGGGCTTCCTTTAACGTGAGATCACTGTGTTTCCAACTAATAGTTGCGGTAATAGGTCTGATAGTCCATCTAGTTGCACATTGAGATGGGTCACGACAATTGATGGATCCTCAATCCCATCGCAATTAGCCTGATCATTAGGGTTAGTTGCTATTACAGCGAGGCCATCCTTTCATAGACGCCTTCGAGGCTGTCATTTCTGACATGATGCTAACCTTCTCACTACTCGGCACTTCAATGCATAAGGTGACACTAAATTTTCTTCCCACAGAGTGCGTCTGAGCGATTTATCTAGTTAATGAGCCATCACTGACTACTGCATCGTAACCACCGAGGATAGCAAAAGTGAGACCGGGGTCGAACGCCTGTCTCCCGTAAGGTCGAGTTTGTGTCCTACTAACATGTACGGTCGCAGTTGACTTGCCATCAGCCAGTTCCATAACATGTTTGGTTTTGCGAATCATCAGGGTTAAACATAATTAGGGAGAAGCGTTTTACTACTCAACCAAACCACCACGTTGTTATTGTCCTATCGTTGCCCACATCAATCCAACTTCCTTTCCGCGAGCACCCCTGCCGGTGCAATTGTTACAGTCACGCGGATTCCTCCCGTTTTGCCATTGCTCTCGTGGTTGTGGTCGTTTTGAATTATCAACGTCCAATACATGCCGAAAGCACCTTCATTCCCATACAGTAGGCTACTATTACAAGTACCTGGTTGTCACGAATACTGTTGCTCCAATGTTGGCGTTTGGAGCCGGACGCCACGTTCTTTCACCACAATGTACCACTCTTCGCACTTCGTGCCAAGTTCCAAGATGCTACTCGTTGCGTTGGAATTTACACATCCCACACTACAATCGGTTGTCATTGCTAAAGTTCAGATTAGTTTGTAACAGTTGACTCCCACGAGTCGCTAACCAGAGTTAAGTTTTAGATTGAAGTCAGTTCGCTGGTGTCCGTTGCTGGTAATCGGGGTCGTCCAAATACTAAAGTCGGTAGGATACCACGCTCATCCTTTTGTCCACCATTCCAGCAAGTGATTTGAATTATTCCCAGTGTGTTTCAAGAGTGTTGCAAAAGTGATCGCACTTCGAGGTTTAGGGCGTTAGTGTGTTGGGTCCAAACAAATGAAGATAAGTGAGGAAGGTAATAACCATTCATTCGACGCTACCACATCCAACTCAGGGACGTTCGTACAAGCACCTAACATCCTACACAGTTTGCTAGGCGTTCTGATGGGTGTTCCGGTAATGTTTGTTAGCCTCGAGATTCGTAAAAGTTCGGTGGGAAGTGAAGAGTTCGTGTTTCAAAAAGTTTGTGTTCATGTAAGAGTCACTCACTGCTATGCCTCCTATAGGCTGTTGTGTGCCACATTAGTCAAATAACAGTGCGGAACCCCTTTTTCACTTGTTAAGCCTCGCTAGGACTCGCATCGTAGAAGTGAAAAGCCGTGTACACTATATGGGGTAAGGATGCTTGGTACATTCCGTACCAGCTTGATAGGCTACTAAAGCCTCAGCCACGCGGGTGTTGATTAGGTCGGTCAACTCGGCCTGAGTCGGGGTGATGTTGCCACGTCCGTGTCCTCGTTCACTCATGTTTCCATAGTTGGGAATTATCCGGTTTAGAAGTTGAAACGAGATGAGAGTCAAGTATCATACTGATATTTACGTACTACCAAGTTCACACATAGTAGGGCAGAACCCTCCTCACGCTCGATAAGTCTCACTGGGACTTGCATGCACCCCGCGTTATTATTAAGTGTGCACCCCTAATAATAAGGCAATTTGCATGCTTATCTCAGTGCTTCTTAGCTCGCGCTCAAAGTTTCCCCCCGTTCAAACAACACAACAGATGATGTCACAGGTCTATGGCTCACATGAGCCGATGTGTGGGGTCACGCTATCAAGCCACTATGGTGCTAATTGTTTCAGTTCATATACGTTGTGGGTGTGTGACTGTTAAGCAAGTAATGTGTAAAGTGGGAGAGAAATGAACCTTGCAATCTGGAGCTGAGTGTCATGATCGATTTTCGAAGTTGTTCGGTTATAGTCTGGTTTTATAAAACGTTTTAAAACCTAGTTCACTATAACCAGTGGCTCTGATACCAACTGTAACACCCCCAAAATTTCCACCTGCGGAAACCCCGCGAGGCGTGTTACGCATCAGAGTTCGAGCCACCAATCACATTGAACCAATGTTAAACATTTAAATAAATCATGACATTATTTTTACCAACATAAGTTGTCAACATACTATTAATTCTCAAAAGTTGTGTAGCGGAAGCATGTAATAAGTTGTTTAGCAATCGTTTCATAATAACGCTTAAAATCTATGTATCATATGTAATTTAATCCAAAAGGGCTCGATCCATGACCACTCCAGCACTCCCAGATAGCAAGCTTCCCAGTTCCAAGATACCTAACGACCTGCGAGCATGTAACACGTGTATCAGACAAAGCTGGCGAGTTCACAGTTTTAGAAAATGTTTGTTACCCGTTGTGTGTAAAACCGTTCAATACCCAATGCAAGTAATATTGTTAATATCTCATTTCCAAACACGGACGGCTCCTGAAATACATGACTGCCCTTCCCACGTACTCCTATCTAGTACTGGGCCAGACTGGGTCATTAGTTCACCTCCGTCCTCTACAGGCACGGGGTGAGGGTGCCAAACCTAAGTAGCGCTACTAACTAATACCCGATGAGGGACTTACAAAAGATGATAGGTGAGAATATTAACCAATATACCCGTTTTTACCCAAAGACTTATTCCCCCATGGAATACCCACTGACTGTCCCCAACCACTGGGACGCATGCTCGAATGTAGTGAACTCACCTTGGTTTGCTCGGTAGAATTATTTACTCGTTTAACAACAGTGATTTACCAAGCCCTATTATAGTTACACATAACAGTCAGTTTGCGTATCAGCACAACACGTATCATTTCACATTTAATCATCAGCTAGTGTACACGAATACAAGTGTTAACATTCATCACTAAGCATGGCATACCAAATAAATCAAGCATACATTCCATCATTCAAAGTATGTTCGTCACCCCCAATATCTTTCGATTCACCCTTATCTTTCGATCACAAGTTATCGTTCGATCACACATATCTTTCGATCACAGGTTATCTTTCGGTCACAGGTTATCTTTCGGTCACAGGTTATCTTTCGATACATCAGTTGTCTTTCGACATATCAGCTATCTTTTGGCAACAACAGTTATGTTTCGGTTCCAAGAACCCTAATCAAGCGATCTACTGCTATCATACAATCTAACTGCTATCATTCGGTTCATACAATTCAACAACGATATTCAACAATTCATGCACATTCAAATCGGTTAACAGTTAAACACATATGCAACAAAATCGGCCCGCATGTGATCAATTAACAACAGGATTGGTTAACAACGAACTCGTGGAATCGTGTGTTCGATTATCAGTTATATCAATTGACAAACATTGATTCTAACTTTGCCGTTTACGTGTTCTCAGCAATTTCCTGCTCACATGTCGCATTGCTAGTAATTCGTTCACAATATCATGGCAAGGTTATCAACAACATATCAATAAACAAATTCGGATCATAATTCTAATCATCGACAATCGTATTATCAATAAAATCAGGCCTTAATTCACACCAATATCACAGAAATCGTCAATCAATCACCTACTTGTTAAACCCTAGTTCCATGCATGAACTATCTATCAAACAAGATCATGTAATTGAGAGTATCACATAGGAACAATATGTAAAGGATTATACTAACCGAATGATTTAGACACACAGGATGATCTCCAAGGAAGGGAGCTTCGATCAAAGGGAAAAGGGTCTCTCATGCCGCCGCTCAAGAATTCACAAGTAGGGTTTTTAGAAGTTAATCCATCGACCCACATGTATTTACGTTCATATAACAACAGACAGAAATGGGCCAAGCCCGTTGGAAAGACTGGGCCGAAGGATTAGATCCCAGTCGAAAGATTGGGTCTTGGATCGAAGGATCTAGAGTCGAAAGGTTAGCTCTCAGATCGAAGAATCTTATGTCATCGAAGGATCCGGTCGAAAGATCCTGATCCTAGGGTCGAAAGATATAAGGTCGAAGGATTGCCATCCTTCAAGTGTTTAACGCATTAACGTAATCCCACTAGTACAATACGCTTTATAAGATTCCAAGAATGTGTAGGTACAAACAAAATAGTCGTGGAATAGGATAATACTAACCTCGGGAATTCGGGTTGTCACATCATCCCCAACTTGAAGGAAATTTCGTCCCGAAATTTGGCAAGTAAGTACGAGAGAGTGAAGTGGCAAATCGAGATTGTTGCGGATTTTCCTCAGGTGTTACAGACATGACTACAAAAAACAAAACAAAAGCAAATAAGTCATAAGTCAGAAAAAATGCAAAAAGGGCAAAAAGGGAAAATGCATACCTACGCCATTTCTCATTAGTACCGGATCCCGATCAGCTTTCCCCCAAATGTTACTAACCCCTAAAAGAACTAACAAATGTTCAGGGAAGGGATGAACCCTCGAAGGGCACCCCCGGATGGCTGTAAGAAAAGCATCATTCAATTCAGATTCAGAGGGCTCCGGATCATTGAGAACAGCATCCGGATGCCTCCACACCATCTTGAAAGGAATAATAGACTCGGAAACCCAGAAAAAGCGATCCTTCCAGGTCCCAAGTGTTGTAACCATAGACGAGATGAGGCAAGAATCAACCTTTGATGTTTCAAAGGTGAACCAGTCGCCATTCTTGGCCAAACGGAAAAACCGCCGAAAGAGCAACAAGGAAGGATCATACCCAAGAGCACGACACAAAACCTCAAAATGCAAAACCCTAGCCATCCCCTTCGGATGAACTTGCCCAAAAGAAACCCGATAATACTCCAACAAGTTCAAAACAAAAAACGAAAAGGGATAACGAAGATTCGACCATTGAAAATGACGGCAGTAAAGGGCAATCGAACCAGGGATCGGTTTATCAACAGGAACATCACAAGCAGGAGCAGTTGGGTTAAATTTTCTATCAATACCATATTCCATACAAAATAAATCTACCTCCTCTTATGTTAACCGAGAAAATGATTTTGCTAAGTTCTTACGAGCACCCATTTTTGAAAAACAAAAAATGAAGAATGCAAGGTGTAAAGGAAAGCTAACCTTAGAGAAGAAAGGAAATGGCAGAAACTTGGAAAAAATATGACTAAAATGGATAGGATTTGCAAATATAAAATAAATGTAAACCTACAATAGGGTTAATAATGGCAAACAGTAACCTCTGCAAAACCGCCACCCTATCAACTGCCATACATCAATCAAATCAATTGTCAGTTATTTAAAATTCAAATTCAAATATTAACTGCCTTCAACCTTTCAAGCCTTCAAGCAACGAACCCTCGAAACCTTCAGACAATAAAATACATGCATAAAAGTCAGAAGTCTTTGAGCTCATTACCCAAAAACCTCTGACTTGGGGGGCTGATGACGGGGGTAGCCCAAGACTAAATAAAATGACTAAATATGTAAATGTTCAAATGGTTAAACGGTTCAATGGTTGAAAAGCTGTGAGATGGGAAAAGCGAGGCAGAAACAGTGGCCAGTCACATCCGGAGATCGCTTCACCAACCCATAGCCGCAAAAGCAAAGCAGGTCTGCACAATGCACGCTATTATCCAGGGGTCAAAAGCCTTTAACCCCCAAAAGGGGAAACCCTCCACTGCAAGCAAGGTTACTAGTCTAACACATTCTACTTCGGGAGATGTCTTCTCTTATAAATTGACACTTCATTTACTTCAGAAAACATCTCCTGGCCAGCTCTGATTCTCTAATCTCTGGTCATTCGTGTGGAGTACTTGCTTACATACAAGTCACTCCTTTTCACATCCACCACACACATTCCATTTGCTCCCACTTCCGAATCTGAGTACATTTCAGAGAAGGAATCTTCAGCAAATAACAACAACAAACTAGTAAACCTCCTTCCACGTCTTGCAAACGTGGGGGGACCCCGCGACCTGCGTTAGGCAAAGTTGAACCCTTCAACCCTTTTGCCTAACCAACCCAGCTACTACCGTTGGTCTTGTATTTGTTGCATCAACAGTGATAAATATGAGTGTATTATCCAACATCGAATTTAAACCCAGTAAAACCAGTATTCCTCCCTGGAATATTTACCCGTTTGTCCCTCCACGGGACGCATGCTTGTGAAAAAGAGTAGTGAACTCACCTTAGGTTTGCTCGGTAAGTCTAGTTACTTGTTTACAGTTGGTCAACCAAGTCCTAATATGGTTACCAATACCGGTTAGGTTCGTGTATAGAGTAGTTCACATATTCAACAGATTGCATGTCATAAAGTTCATCACGTAATATATCTACAGTAAACGTTTGGGTCACATACAACACATAACACAAGCGTACATCACAAATAACACTTAACAGTCCATTATCCCTTTCTTATCAGTCTGCGGCCCAGCTGGTTCCGGGCCCAACTAAATTGTGCGACTAAGTTCCCATTGTGCGATCCATATTCTACTCGTGGACCAGTAACCAGTGTGCGGCCTGTTAGTATGTGCGGCCCAACACAAGTGGCCCACTATAGTTGTGCGGCATCCTCACGGGTGTGCGACACACCCAATAGTGTGCGACCTCGTGAGTGTGCGATCTCCAGTATGTGCGGCCCAATACCAAAATAGGGCCCAAAAGCAGTGTGCGACTTAATGATAGTGTGCGATCATGATTAGGGTGTGCGAAATATATTATGTAGGTGTACCAGATGCAAATCACTACACGTGTGTGCGACTCCTGCCATGTCAGTGACACTTTCCCTAAATCACGGCTCATCAGTTTCACCAAATCATGTTTTCCATAATCACAACAATTTCCATAAAATCATATAATTCCTAATCATCATTAAATCATTAACATAATTTAACAATACCATTAATCTTTCATTCGGATCAAGTAACACAATCATTGTAATGGTTTCTCATCCTCATGCGAATCCAAATCACGGATCGGATATCATCTTTAACAGGAATTAACTTTCGTGTTCCTATTCAAATCAGATCAAAACATGTCTTGTTTCAATGTATACTCATCATCAAACGATCATGCAACCTATCTACGAACATTATATCATACAAATCATCGAACACTAATAACATGCAAGGATCATCAGTAAACCATCGAGTCCTTATCATCGAGCAATACCGATCTTATATAATATCATTCCATGATCAATCAGATTTCAAATCAATATGCAAACGAAAACCTTAAATCATTCTTACATCTCATTCATACCAACACCAATAAATAAGTTTACCCACAATCAAGAACAACAAGGAATGCAAATAAAATGGCGATAAACATACTAACCAAGAGGTTATGAAACGAGGGAGCGTGCTTAGAACGAGAGAGAGAAGCCTCGAAGAAGGAGGGACTGCCGTCAAGTGGTTTAGGGAGTTAGGGTTTTGCTAATCTTTGAGATTATGGGATAATGAAATCCCTAACTACCATTAGGTGTGAAAATTTTCAACACAAGTGGGTCGAACCCAGCTTGACTCCAGTTCGGACCCGTAAGGGCTTGGGCTGATGGGCAGCCCGACCAAAAGAGATATGTGCGGCTTCTAGAGTGGTGTGCGACTCGACAAGAGTGTGTGATCGGTTATATTAGTATAACACTTACAAGATAAGTAACTCAAACATGTTCAATTATAATAGGACACCATAAAACGCATGAAACATAACGATATTAACTAAGAAGCTAACCTTGAAAGTTCGGTTATCACACATTCTACCTTTTTTTTGTTATGTCTTAATAAAAAAGAGTAAAATGCAATTTGCGTCCCTGTGCTTTAGGGTCGGTGTCACCTTGAGTCCTTTTTTTTGCAATTTTCGACGTCTGGGTCCCCATCTTTGGAAAAAGAGCTACAACTTGAGTCCCTGCCACTAACTCAGTTAACTAAACTAACAGAATGTCCATTTATCCCTTTTCTTTGAGTCCCTATGCTTTAAAACCCGTTATCCACTTGAGTCCCTGATTGAATATTAATTGTATTTTAATAGTATATTTTGCGAATATGGTTTTATAAAGTATATAATTCGTATTTAAATTACGTATTTTGTGAATATTAACGTAAGATTAATATAAACACATACCATAACATAATAAAATACATAATATTAGTTATATTACATACCAAAATGCATAAAATTAGTATATATTTTTCAGTTACATTATTGTCTTTATATATCACATATTACATAATATTCACAAAACTTTTATAACTCATGATTTAGGATTATTTTACCTTTATACGTTAAATAAAAATTTAAATTTACATAGAGAACTACCGACATCACATAATCACATCATCTAATGTGATTATGGTTTTATAAAGTATATTAATTGTATTTAAATTGCATATTTTGCGAATATTAATGTAAGATTAATATAAACACCTACGAAATACCTTTTTCGTATAAGAAAGTTACAGAAAGATTATACTAATTTTATGGCGAATTGTAGATGATGTTCACGGTTTAAGTATGATTTTAAGAGGGATAAAATGTTAATGGCATTTAAAATTAGAAATAATAAAAATTATTTTTGCTTCGAGTAAAAAGACACGATCTTGACTCTAATATCTAAAACTTATTTGGTTTATTGAGGTTATGTATTTATTTACATTAAAGATCCATCCGTTTTTATTTTAAACTAAAACCATATCAAACAAAGGATGGCATTTTACTTTTTTTTATCTATTATTTTAAAGATTTTATACTTTTAATTACCACCTAATCAACTTGTATTTAAAGAGATTTAAATCTACATTACATTTATACTATTAGACTACAAGATCATAAAATACATGACAATCTGTAAACAAAAGAACGTAAAAGTCGTACAATCACGTGTAAATAACATAAACCGTATATGGCTAAAAAGAAAATGAGATAGGTATTATATACTAATGTTATGTGTCACACCCCCAAAATCCACCTGCGGAGTACCACCGCTTGGAGGCGTGACTGACCAGGATCCAGCCACCAATCATATTGAACAATATAAATTAAGTAAATAAAAGTCCAATCCAAACGATATAATTGGTGTCAAAACAATTCAATCAAGTTAAAGTTATCAGCGGAAGCATAAAGTTTAAAACCCAAAAGATAAGTTAAAAGTTCATAAGTTTAACATGGAACTCAACAGTCCATGTCCCACAACGTCCACGCCTCCTCGTGCAAGCTCCTGAAATACCTAACGACCTGCAAGGCATGCAACAACGAATCAACAACAAAGTTGAGCGAGTTCACAGTTAATAGTTCAATCGTAATAGTATAGTAAGCCTGGAGTTCGTTCATTAAGTCATGTGTCGTATTAGTTCGTATCGCGGCCCTCTAGGCATGTATGCGAAGATTAGGGATAGTTCCCAAGTATTCTAGACTAGGTATATTTGTATCGCGGCCACCCGGCATGTGTGCGAAGTTTAGTGTATAGTTCGCGGCCTTCCTAGGCATGTGTGCGAAGATTAGTCATAATATCGCGGCCAACCCTGGCGTGTGTGCGAAGATCAGTTCAATTTAGTACCATTAGTCTAGTTGTATCTTATCAATAACCCTTCCTCACCCGAGGACCATATAAATAAGTTCCATGTGCTAGGTAAACACAAATAAATAATCCAACCCATTCCCACCCTGGGAACCCATGCCTTGGCTGTGTGAACTCACCTTGGTTTGCTCGGTAAGATTAAAATACGTACTCCAAGTTGATTAATCAGACCCTATCGTGGTTACCGATAGCAGTTAGTTTCGTGTACACGTGAACATGTATTCTTTACATTTATTACACAAGTTGCAAGTAAACAAAACGCATAAAGTTACGCAAGTCTTAGCAAGTATCTGGTCCTACTTATAACCACAATACAGGTTCACCTCACATCTTATCACAAATGGTTCAGTTCATAATTAACTTCACACGTATCGGTTCGCAAACAACTTCATAATCACATTTAGCATTATCGAATGGCACATCATAAGTTAATCACATAACAAGATGGCACTAGGGATTTTGTCATATATTCATATACATCACTAATCTTGTCTAACTGTTATATATAGTTTTTTTATAAGAAACTCGGCTCATCTAGGTTCGGCCTAAATAACTTATGTAAATTACGAATTTGCCAAAAGGTTCCAGGTATTCAATCAATAAATGCAAGCAGCCTAAAAACTAATAAACTATATTAAAGTGTGCGGACAAGATGGTGGCCGACAACTACATTCACAACACTAACCTATTTGCGACAGTTTCATGTAATATTATATACATCTCATGGTTCCTTTGACATCATACACATCGTACAATTCATGCAATACATTTTATTTCATGCACATCAGTCAATAAACCATTCAAGTTCCATACCCATCGATTAGCAGTTACCTTACAAATCTTCAACATCAGAACATTCGAATCAAGACACACCAAGTCATTACTTTATCATTATACAAACAATCATGTAAGTCATCTAGCAGAGATCTTCCTACATGTCGCTTCCCATATAAACACTCATACATGCTTAACCAGGTTGTATTCTATGCATCTTAAGTTGTACAATGAAAGAGATAACTAAAAAAAATAACAGCATCCACATGGATCATTATCATCACCACTGTTCTATAATCCACCATCTTGATTAAAAGATCCATCACTCGGACATGATCGTTTAATGAAACAGTGAACCGTATTTGTCAAAAGCATTGTTATACACATAACAGTTAATAATCATCAAGAACCAAGGAGTATATTTAGACTCACATATCAACCATCATTATCATACCAAAAACACGAACTCGAACCGGAAGGCCCATGCATCGCTGTACACGTATGGCTACTTAATTATTGCATGAAAACACTCAACTACCGACACATAATTCGTTCACATATTCTCGGCGCCATTAATCCGTTTCGTGCCTACACCTACATGAAATCTATAGCTATGTTTACATGTATAATCCGATCAACAAGTTCATACAGTTTCGTATATATGTCAATCTGTCATCGAACATGTGTAGTTTATATGCATATCATTGTATAAATAACAATCAACAGTTTCACATAGTTTTCATATGTCCACTAAAACATAAGCATAAAACGACTAAGATCGGACCGAAACCGAGACAACGCATTCTTAAATCGAGATTACGATATAAGTGGGGCTTACCGGCGATCAGTGACGGAGGAGTGGTGATGGTCTCCGGTTGCCGAGGGAGGGAGAGAGACGAGAGGTAGCGTGCGTAGAGATGGAGAATTGCCGTAGGGTTTGTAGGGGAGAATTTATTATGAGAAAATACACCGTACGAAATCTAATAAATATAAAGGGTGGGGCGGTGAAGTTGCAGTGGGCCGAGAATAATGGAGGAGGTTGGGTGGTGAGACTTGGACTCCTGGGCCGTGAATGAACTAAAAGGAATTCAGTGTATAGCAATTGTTTGGGTAATGACATTTACTATCTTTAATATTATTATAAAGGTGAATGAAGTCACCAACTAAAAGATTATTATTATTCTTAGGGTTAATGTAATCCACAACCACTAACGTATATAAATTTAACTTATTATGGTCCGGTCCTCCCAAGTTTCGAGTTACTCGGATCATGCCGTTGCTCAAGTGATTCGGGTGAGTTAGATCACGACGTGGATTGACTCGTTCGTGCAAAATAAATCAGATGAGTGTACATATTTGGTTTTCGCAAAAGAGTAAAGCGTAATAAAAAAAAATGATCTAAAAGAGAAATGAAACGAACGATGCTAACCTCGGAAACACGGGTTGTCACATCATCCCCACGTTGGTTTGGAATTTCGTCCCGAAATTCCGCAGAATGATAGGAATGAGGTCGATAGAAAATGTCTGATTAGCAAGAACAAGATTGCAACCCTAAACTATATGTGTGGCCTCTAGACTTTTACCGTTTGCTAGTTCTACTATGTGCTTAGTGTTCAAAAGTGTTGGGGTACGATTAAGCATTCGACTAACTTTTAAAGACACAAAACAAGTATCGGCACCCGAATCAAATAAAAGAGTAACATAAAAGTCATCAAGTAGGAACTCACCCTGACCGATCACGAAGACACGTCCCCTAGCACCATGGTTGTCGTTGTTACCCCCATTGTTGTTCCCATTTCCTTGGTTGTTGTTGTTCTGATTCTGATTTAGCTGGGGGCAGTCTCTTTTGAAATGGTCTTCAGCACCACACTGAAAGCATCCCCTGTTGCCTCGCTGTTGCTGCTGCTGCTGGTTTTGTGGAGCTGGTGGTTGCGGTTGCTGGTTCTGATTTGCTGGCCATGAGCTTCTACAATCTTTGGCCTCATGACCCATCTTGAGACATCTTTGACAGCGGCCCTTGCGACACTGACCACTGTGATGTCTGTTGCACCCGTTACACAGTGGGTGAATTCCCTGATATCCACCCTGCCCCTGACTGCCTGATGATTGCTGACTCGGACTCTGGTAGTTATTAGTCTTGCGCTGCTGTGCTTGAGACTGAACGGAAACTGATCCCTTGCTGGAATCCCCATCCCATTTCCGCTTGTTGTCACTGGGTGTAGTAGGAGTAGTAGCAGCAGTAGTGGTATTGTCCGCGTAACCGCACCATCTTTAACAGCCCAGCGTAACCGCACCATGATATTGTCCGCTTTGGCGGCCAGCACGCCCCCGGCATCCGCCCCTCACGGTTTTCAAAACGCGTCATGATGGTGAAGGTATCCAACCCCTTATAAGGAAGCCTTTGTTCCCCTTCACAACCGATGTGGGATGTCACAATCCACCCCCCTTAAGGGGTCCAGCGTCCTCGCAAGACCTGGCACCACCGGTCCGGCCCTGGCTCTGATACCATCTTTAACAGCCCAGCGTAACCGCACCATGATATTGTCCGCTTTGGCGGCCAGCACGCCCCCGGCATCCGCCCCTCACGGTTTTCAAAACGCGTCATGATGGTGAAGGTATCCAACCCCTTATAAGGAAGCCTTTGTTCCCCTTCACAACCGATGTGGGATGTCACATTATGTGTTACGATAAAAACATTAGATGATGTGATTTTTATAGTTCACTATGTAAATTTAAATTTTATTTAACGTATAAAGGTAAAATAATCACAAATCATGAGTTATAAAGGTTTTGCGAATATTATGTAATCTGTGATATATAAAAGACAATAATGTAACTGAAAAGATAATAATATAACTAATATTATGCATTTTGGTATGTTATGGTATGTGTTTATATTAACCTTATGTTAATATTCACAAAATACGCAATTTAAATACAAATTATATACTTTATAAAACCATATTCACAAAATACACTATTTAAATACATTTGATATTTGACCAAGGACTCAAGTGGATAACGAGTTCTAAACCAAAGTGACTCAAAGAAAACGGATAAATGGACATTATGTTAGTTTAGTTAACTGAGTTAGTGGCATGGACTTAAATTGTAACGTTTTTTTAAAGATGGGGACTCAGGCGTCAAAATTTACAAAAAAAGACTCAAGTTAACACCGTTCCTAAAGCACATAAACACAAATTGCATTTTACTCTTAAAATATTTGATCAAACACCATATTTTGTCCGTGTCATGTACGTGCCACACACTAAAATAAAATTGAATTGAATTACTAAATCGAAGTAGACCTAATATTCTATATAAAAAGTCGTTGAAAGGGTAAAGTCAACCTTATAATGGTTGCCATACAAAGTCAGCAGTTGACCTGGCTTCTTCTTATGCATCATTGTACTGTAACATAATTTTATTTTAAATTGTTTTAGATACATGCAAGATCAATTCAGGTTGCTTTTAAAAAGTAATTTCACACCATCTTAAACCAAAGTTGACAAAATCATGTAATATTCATTTTTATATGTAAATCATTTTAGTTAGACCACTTGTAGTGGGGCTTGATTTGGGCGTTTTATGAAAACGTGTTACAACTCTCATATTTAAGTTTGTGTACATTAGTTGTATTTACTTGAAATTGCGTTCCACTAAATATTATTAATCTCACTAAACTAACGAGTTAGTTGTTTTCGATCAATATATCAAAACCGGGTGAGTTTTCTAACATAATCTAATCAGTTTATAAGTTCAACCCGTCAATCTATCCTTAAAAACTACCCGGCCAACAAAGAGAAGAAGCGGTTTTGTCATGTTTTGCATCGACTTTGGATGGTATTCGCTGTTTTTAATTTGATTTGCTCAAAACCGACCAATTCATCTATGTCAATTCATTAGACCATAATCAAACTAGAAAAAACTGACTATTCTTAGTTTAACCGGATGGTGGACCAGATGGGCTAGTCCGGTCCGGTTTTGAAAACATTGTTTTTCACGCTAAACCCATTCAAAGTATAAATTTAAAAACGGGTTGCTGAAGTTGGATACGACATATGGCCATGACTTCAGTCTACTCCTTAAAAAAACTAACAAGTTGTTCTGAATGGTTAGCTGTTAAACGCGTTTAAATGTTCAAATTGATTAAAGTCAACAGTAACTAGAATCATATAAATAAAAGGAATTGCATACATTGTACTCTCAGTTTCAACTTTTAAAGCATAATTGATCATCAATGACCACTCAGGGCATCCATGGCAATCTCCTTGAAGTCACCGGTACGCCATTTCTCCAATTTCTATCTAACGGTTCAAAAACGCATTTGAATTAGCTTCAAGAACTAATTTTATTTTTCATATCGAAATATAGTCGTTAGCTGCAGTAAACTGAAGGATACGGAATGGATTTCAAGGCAAGATCCTTACGTTTCTATCGAATATGGGAGCAGTAAATCCACGACTCGTACTTGTACAGGTCTCCTCTCTTTATCTTTTTCTTGTATACAGTGGCGGATCTAGAAGAAAAGTTTAGGGATATCTTAATTTTTTTTTTAAACTTAGGGGTATTCTAATATTTGCTCAGGGGTATCCCGATACATAAAACGACGAAGAAAAAAAAAGCTTTACACTAATTTTACACTCCTGCTTGTATATGTGCATATGAATAATGAAGTGTTTATATATGTTATATGTTGTTAATTTTAAATTTTGTATAGATGGAGGCAAGAATCCAACATTTCAAGAGAAGTTTGTATTTACACTAATTGAAGGATTAAGAGAGCTGAATGTTTCGGTTTGGAATAGCAATACGGTCACACACGATGATTTCATCGGTAGCGGAAAGTAATTACTAGCTCTTATATCTGATAATATTGTGTTAGTTTTTGTTGATGCATTTGGAGTTAACTGAGATGGTTTTGGTACAGGATTCCATTGACAAAAGCTCTTTCTCAGGGATTTGATGATAGTAGCTGGCCGTTACAAAGTAAAACCGGCAGGTTTGTGATTTTTAATATTGTTAACAACATGTTGTCTACCGCTTAACATTCCAAATAATATAAAAATGAAAAGGTACACATATATATAACTAAATTAAAGATGTGAATATGGAATGTTAACAAAAAAAATAGCCTCAAATAAATGAAATATGGAGCCTTGATTACTATTTTTTTATATTTTTTTAACGGCAAATGTTACTCCTACGCTACTTTACACAAAAATTTTAAACTATCTTTTTGTCAAGGGTTGAACTTGCGAACTCCACTCGTTTAGAGAATTACCAAATGAATTGTTAAATGAGACATTAGAAGTAAAAAGTATATATTTTTTATAATTTGGTCCAACGATCAATCGGTTTGAATGTAAAATGGGTCAATGTCACAACTGGGCTGGGCTAACTAAATGAAGGTGGCTCAAGACTACTCAACTAGATCTATTGCTTAGGCGGTTGCCAGTCTTTTCAGCTCTGAAAACTGGTTTTAATTAATTGTTTTATGTATTATAATTCATCATTTACATGTAAAAATTATATATATGACATACATTTTTACAAAGAAATATCGAGCTTTAAACAAAGGAAATATTAAATTGGTTAAAATTTCTGTTAAAATTTTAATAGCATGTATTATTTACAAAATTTTAAATATGAGGATTAAGGAGCTAAAAATGATTTGGATTTGTGTTATTTATACAGGCATGCCGGAGAGGTCCGAATAATATTGCATTATACTACTAGCGGATATGTAAGTTCTTTTAACGCTTCATAACAACTCTTTTGGCTTGCCATAAATATTTCTCTACAACAAAACAAATTTTGAATTTTTTTCTTCTCTCTTAACAACAGAAACCACCAAAAGATTCTACTCAGAAACCATCAAAGGGTTTTGCACCATCAGCACCGTCACATGTAGCACCTCCGGCGGCCATGTACGCTGCACCACCACCGGCTTATCATCCACCAGGTGGCGCTTATCCTCCACCCGGTGGTGCTTATCCTCCACCTGCTGATGCTTATCCTCCACCCTACCAACATAATCCAAGTGCTTATCCACCGGCACCATACCCACCACAGCCAGTTACTTATCCTCCTCCGCCCTATCCAGCTTATGGATCACATTATCCCCCAGGTAACCACCTAATATTCCTTCATGTGTATTATGTAGAGGTGAGCATTCGCTTATGGGATATAACGAACCTGCAATCTAGAGGTGATCCTGAGGATTCAGGTACCCCGGCCAAGCCAGAAAAAATATGGCCCTTGCCCTTAGGCCTTAACAAATTAAATCAGAAAAAATATACACCTTACCCTTAGACCTTAACAAATTAAATAATGAAAGCTAATTTTTATTAAATAACCATTAAAGTTATTTTTATATTTCTTTTTCGCTTCGAACATGTTAGATACAAAAGAAAATCGTCTAAGTTTTACCAAATGATCTTTCGCATCTATATATTACACGAGAATTTTTAAAATTTTTGTGTCCCAGAAAAAACGTGCCCCGACCGGACGCTCACATTGCCCACCTTATAGCCTCCCCTGCTGCAATCGATGTTTTGATATTTAGATTTTAACCGGTTGGTGTTAATTATAAAGACTTTGAATTAGTAGGTTATTGGAAAGATGGTTCGGTTTTTTAAACTTTTTTGGGACATATAATAATTATATTCAACGATAAAAATTGGTAATTAAAACTATCATAATCGGTTCACGATTTCCCAACCCGTTAGTTATTTTAGTTTGTTTTTTTATGATTTTATTTTTCGATTTTTGTAGCCAGACCTATAATTTTAACATTTCTTAAATAACTTATTATGGCTACAGACTATTTTACGCTGTTTACAATTTAATTTTAACCTTTTTGAATCTATTTTTTGCTTTCATTATCAGGTTCTCCTTTTCCCGGAATGTATCCTCCGCCACCTTATTGATGCACAAGTGTCGATGACAAACTCATATCTGGCAATAAATCATCATATAATGTTGGAGTCATGTCGTATTTTTTTTTATAAAAATATAAAATAAAAAATATGTTTGACAAAATCATGTGATGTTTACAATTATAAATGAATCATGTAATTTTAAACATTCGTCAAATATGTCTTTATTTATTGATTGATTTTTTGTATTTTGTAATAGTCAATATAATTTTTTTTTTTTTGAACGGCCAACAGAAAATTTTATTAATTTAACTAGCCAGTGGCTAGACACCAAATTTACATAAAACTGATACACCAAAAGGCCAATCGGCCAAAACCAAACAACACCAGCCAATGAACGGACCCAAATTACATTTCAGAAAAATTAAATCACCAGCTAATGGAGAAAGCCCGCCAGTCGTTCCAGGACCAATTCGAGGATTTCAAACGATTCTTAATCCAGTTGTAAGACATCGACTTAGACTCCTCAACCACCTTCGAGATACAAGGAACCGCCTGACCGAAAATAACCTCATTGCGCATCCTCCAAATGCTCCAAATAACAACCTGAACAATGGCGTTTAGCACCTTCCTTTTCTTATTATTACTACCTTGCATATGAAGATGTAAGTCCAGTAAATCTTTAAAACCAAACGCTAAGATGGGGGGAATCTTGCACCACTGCGCCATAACGATCCAGATGGATTGAGAGAACTGACACGAAACGAAAAGATGCTCGCTAGACTCCTCGTAATCACCGCAAAATATGCATCTAGTGTCACCGACGATAATATTCCTCCGAGCCAAAGCTAGTTTTGTTGGAAGACGCTCTGCTAACGCCCGCCAAGCAACAACACCAACCTTTTTTGGTACAAGGTTGTTCCAAAGAAATAAGTTAGCCGGAGCCGATCCTTGAGCCGCCGCCGCAACCCGCTTAATGCTAGCCACCGAGAACATACCAGACTGTTCATGACCCCAAACCCATTTATCCGGGCCATCATTGACCCCGAAATCACACAAAAGAAGGGACAAGTCTAACAATTCAGATTCCTCATTAGCAGTCATAGTAGACCGACTCCAAAACCATGACAGAATGACTCTGCCATCCCCCCAAGAAACCCGGTCAGAAATGGAACAAAGCTTATCCTTTTCTAATGCAAATAGAAGTGGAAAACTGATATAAAGTGGCTGATTTCCAATCCAGAAATCGATCCAGAATGCTAATTTGGACCGACTACCCGCTTTACACCAAATAGACTCCAATAGATTAATGCCCACACGGAACAACGGCTCACGAATGCTGACTATTTGTTTCCAAGGGCCTGCTAACGAAACTTTAGCCGGAATTGAGGACCAAGACCGATTATTATGATGTATTGCCCATACTACTCTCCGCCATAATCCTTCCTTGTCCGTTTTGAACCTCCACCACCATTTTGACAACATCGCGAGATTTGCATCCCGGAGCGAGCCGAAGCCTAGGCCCCCATATTCAATTGGAGCCGAAACCTTTTCCCAAGCCATCCAACTCGTATAAGAGTTTTCGTCCACACCCCCCCAAAAGAAAACCCTCCGCAACCGATCCAATATTTCTATAACTTTTGCCGGAGCTTTGTATAAAGAAAAGAAATACGTAGGCAACGAGTTTAGGACCGATTTTAGTAACGTTATTCTGCCACCATAAGAGAGGTTTTTAGCTTTCCAAATTGACAGTCGCTTTTTAAAAACATCTATGACCGGCTTCCAGTTCCGAATTAAATTCATGTTAGCCCCAACCACCAAGCCCAAGTGCTTAAAGGGAAAGGACCCTCTTTTACAAGACAAAACATCCGCTACTTGCTGAACCTCTACTTCCGTAATCCCAATCCCGAACAAGGAGCATTTAGCAAGATTAACCTTTAACCCCGATACCAAGTGAAAACACCTCAATAATCTGCGCAAATTAACAGCATTTTCGCTCGACCATTCACCCAGAAACACCACATCATCGGCGTAAATAAGATGCGATAAAACCGGCCCAGCAGCCGAACACCGCAGACCTTTGAAGATACCTTCTGAAACCGCCTTCTTCATGATACCTGTGAGGGCTTCCATGGCTAAAACGAACAAGAACGGAGACAAAGGGTCCATATCTCTCCAAAGAATAGGAGATATTGTTTGTAATTATATATATGATTGTGTTGAATGAATGAGACAAGCATTGACGGAACTCTTTCATGGTATCGAGACCATAGCGCCCTACTGCCGCCGATCCTAACCCTCCTATCACCTCTCTTCCGTCTGCAAATCTCTACCCTTTTTTCACTCTCCTTCAATGGCCTCTAACCTACACCCCGTAGTCACTGTCTCTAACTTCAAACAGCTTTTTCCTGTTACCCTAGACATCGAAACCGGCCACTACACAACATGGTCGGAGCTCTTTAAAATACAGTGCAAGGCTTATCAGGTCTTTGATCACCTTCAGCCGAAACCTGCAACTTCTTCTTCAGGAACAGACAAAGGCTCGGACAAAGACACGGCTCAAACTGAGTCCTAGGAGCGGCTCGACTCGATAGTTCTGCAGTGGATTTATGGTACTATTTCCACCGATTTGCTCCACACCATTCTCAAACCTAACACTACGGCTTATGATGCTTGGACGGCACTCGCCAATCTTTTCCAAGATGATGAAGCCACTCGAATCATTGATCTCAACAACAAATTTGCTCAGACCCGTCTTGACCAGTTTTCTTCAATGTCAGCCTATTGCCGGGCTATGAAGGTCATCTTCAACCAATTAACGAATGTCGGATCTCCGATAACTGACGAGCAACTCGTTTTACAGATTCTCACCGGATTGTCAGAACAATACGAAGGAATTGGCCTCCTCATACAATAAACCAAACCCCTACCGGATTTCTATGAAACCAGGTCTCGTCTGTGCATGGCCGAAACCCGAAAAATTAGTCAGGCTAGACTCGCGGCACAGGCAGCAGGCACTGCTCTTAACACAGTCACTGATCGCAATGACTCGTCCCAACGTACTGATCGGACAACAGAAAATGTGGAGCGGGGTAGGGGACGAGGCCGCAGACGAGGCCGCGGGAGGGGACGCGGGTCTGGACGGGGACGTGGGTCAAACTTCTCATCAAACTAGTCTCACAGTTACATGCCATGGCAGCCCAATTCCTTCACTGGCTGGCTCAACTCCCACCCGAATCACAACCAGGCCCAACAGTGGGCTCCCTGGGGCCCACTACCTCCTTGTCCTTATCCTACTGCACAACGGCCCAACTCGTCTGCTTCAGGTCAGGGTATTTTAGGCCCACGTCCAGCCCACTCGTATGCCGCCAGTTATGCACCAAGCTACGCTCCAACAGACATTGACCAAGCTCTCCATGCCATGTCTCTCAACTCAGCCGATCCATCATGGACTATGGACACTGGTGCTACAGGTCACATGACTCCTAACCCTACTTTTTCGTCTAATTTTAATACTGGCATTACTAAAAATATAATTGTGGGCAACGGTAACACCATTCCCGTTTATGGACAAGGCAACCTTACCCTACACCCCCCCCCCCCTTCATCCTTTCAAACTAAACCAAGTCCTATATGCCCCCTCCTTGATTAAAAATTTATTGTCTGTTCGTCGTTTTACTACTGACAATAAACTATCTATTGAATTTGATCCGTATGGTTTTTTGGTGAAGGATCTCAAGACCAAGACCCCTATCCTACGATGCAATAGCTCGGGGGATCTTTACACATTCGATCCGACACAAGTTTTCAAGATCACCTCTCCTACCGCTACCACTCAAGATACATGGCATCAACGTCTCAGTCACCCGGGATTTAATTTATTGCATTCTCTTAAAAATTCTGATTTTATTAAATGTGGAACATTGAAAAATAAAGTTTGCCAATCTTGTGTTTTTGGGAAACATATCAGACTACCTTTTGCTGATTCTATGAATTTTACTTCTTTGCCTTTTGATATCATACATAGTGATCTTTGGACCTCCCCTGTTTTAAGCACGGGTGGTCATCGTTATTATATTTTATTTCTTGATGATTTTAGTAATTTTCTGTGGACGTACCCGTTAACTAATAAATCTGATGTTCTCTCTACCTTCACTACTTTCTATAACCTTATTAAAACTCAATTTGAACGTCACATTAAACAATTCCAATGTGACAATGGCAAAGAATATGCCAATTCTATGTTTCAACAATTTTGTAAACACAACGGCATGCAATTTAGATTTTCATGCCCACACACATTTTCTCAAAACGGCAAGGCCGAACGTAAAATTCGTACTATCAATAATATTATTTGGACACTTCTTGCTCATTCCTCATTACCCAATCACTATTGGCATCATGCTCTTGAAGTGGCCACATATCTCATCAATATCTTGGCTAGTAAACTTCTAAATAACCACTCCCCCACCCAACGCTTATACCAACGAACTCCATCTTACACACATCTTCGTGTTTTTGGATGCCTTTGCTATCCTTTACTACCTTCCACTACAATACATAAACTCGCTTATCGTTCCATGCCATGTGTCTTTCTCGGTTATCCCCCTAACCATAGGGGTTACAAATGTCTCGACTTAGCCACCCACAAAATCATCATAAATCGACACGTGATATTTGACGAGGTCGTGTTTCCCTTCGCAAATCATCCAACACCATCCCTACAATCCTATGACTTCCTTACTCAGCCCAAAAATAACATACCATGGGCCGATTTACCATCTTCTTCCAACAACGGCCCAACCCACTCACCTACAACCCCACCTCGGCCACCACCTTCTCCCTCTACTCAACAGGCTACCCACCCTGTTGTTACCTCCCCTCCGTTCCTCCACACTTACTCTCGACGGCCCAGACCCAATGTCACAACTACTCAAGCCCAACCACCCACCCAACCCATCCCACCTCAACCTTTGAAAGTTCCTTCACCACCACAGCCTACTTCGTCTACTACTTCCTCACCCATCCCTACTCCACCTCCCCCTCCTACTCATACCATTCGTACACGTGCTATGGATGGTATTTGTTACGCCCTAACACGTTTTACCTTAAAAATGACGCAGCGGAAAAGAGCTTTAAAATTTCTTTCCTTATTAACGACATTACTTTCGCTAAGGTTCCAAATGCTAAACGTTCTATAAAAGAATTCACAACATTCATACTAAAATTTACATTTCTAGACGTTATATATTTCAACTATATGACCGATCTATCCGTGCAATCCTTGCTCTTGACTCGATCTACGTCCGCTTCACTTCCTAAGTAGCAGAAGAAGTCCGTGTAGCACCTGTGGGCATCACATACAACTTAGCCATTAGTCAACGACAACTTCATATAACATTAATCTCATATAATTAAGGATTGAATAACGTTCGACAATTTAACATTAGTTCATCCAACTATCCTTACTCATCCTCTTATTCCGGGTTGGGCTTAAATTTCGTAAGAATCCGATGTACTCGTTCCTGCATTACATACCAACCTCAAACGCATAATTAGTAACGTTAAAACTTTACGTATTTAAATCATGCACACGAACCATCTTACATACATACATACTCCTCTACATACATACATACCTTTCTTACAACTTTACATACGTGCATACACTCATACATGTCTTTACACATACATACATACATACATACATACATACATACATACATACATACATACATACATACATACATACATACATACATACATACACAACCACATATGTACATATCTTTCCTACATCCTTACATAATCATACAATATTTACATGGGTCTTAGACTTAGGTTTAAAACCCATAAACATCTAAGGAACCATAAAAATCATGTTTGGAAGGTCCGCCGTAGTCCACGGATAACAAACCGAAGCCTACGATACATAAATCAACTTAAATAACAAGAATTGAGCTTTTGAGACTTGAGGAGGCCGTCGCCGACGGCCCTAGGGGCGTCGGCGACGGACCTTGCATTTCCCCGTAGCCCAAAAACCCCGTAGCCCAAAAACCCCGTAGCCCAAATACCCCGTAGACGGGCTCTCTAAAATGCATTTTCCTGCAGTTCCGTTTCGTCGTCCGTACGCACTAAAACGCGCATAACTTTCGAACAGTTTACCCGTTTAACCTCCCGTTTCTTCCTACATGCTTGTAAATTCACATTCTATCATATGAACTTAAAATCCTACCTCCGGATTAAGGAAATTCTTAACTTACGTGCATTCGACATATTATCGTTTTCTAACTATTTGACTCGTTTTATCAACATAATCTGTTTATTTGACCTCAATCTCATATGAACTTTAATAATTTCATTGGCACCTATCATAAAAGATTAAATTCTCGGACGTCTTGCATCCTTTTAACCCATTTCGCTCAAAAGCTTATTTTTGACCCATTATGGGTATTTGCGCATTAAGTGGACTATGACATACAAAACCCTATACTTCACTTTCATACTTGACCAAGACACTACTCTAATCGAATAGCTCGAATCCAAACGACTTCTAAGGTCGTTTGCCCGAAATACCTATCAAGGGCATTTTAGTTAACTTTGCTCTATCCTTAATATCAAGAAATTCCTTACATAAGTAACCAATCCTACTACTTATCTTCAATTCTTAATCACACATACCTTGCTCGGATCAAAACTAAGATCCGTTTAATACTTCATTGACATCATACAATTCATTCCTATTTGACCTCAATTATCATATATAATTAAGTTGCATATAACATTACATAAACAACTAAGAAGTGATTACGGAATCACTTACCTTGTGCATCCGAGCTCGTAACCTCTTCCTTGCCTCATCTTGACCCGTTAGCCTTCCATGCTTGGCCCATGCTCGTGTGATTCCAATTCTTTCATGTCGCCGTGCCATAATTGTGACAACTCGAAATCTAGAACCTTTCGTTGTGTCGTGATGTAGCTTGCTTGTACGTTATGTGACTAGTTAACCGATCAAACTTAATGATAAACGTGAACTTTTATGTGCTTTGTATGTGTGCATTTGTATATATATGTGTACGTGTTTTATGTGAACCGAGAACCCAACCCGAGAACAAAGAACCCGACTCGAGACCATGAGGTCTCGAGTGAATAGTGACCGAATGGGCCTTGGGCCGAGAACCTAGTGATCGGTTGGGCCATTTGGGCCGTAAACCCCCACTCGAAACCCATGAAGGGTGCACCACTTGGAACTTGACTATATAAATATCACCCTTAGTTCTTTTTACCATTTGTTGAACATCACAACACACATCCACACTCTCACACTTTTCCTCTCTAAGACTCTTGAACCAAGCACCACCTCTCTCTCTCTCGGATTCTAATCGGAACCAACAAGAGCCGGAACTATCGGACATTCCATCCATCTTCTCGGTACCCCTTTCATAACCGGTTAGTGCTCTTGATGTTATTGTTGAATGTTGGTGATTCATGTTATGTTTAGTGTTTGAGTTTGATGGCTAAGTTGTTCTTTTTACATGAGATGATTGTTTATCAAGAAGTTTGCTTGATGAAATAACTATTTGTTGTCAAAAGATGAAACTATATGCATGATTGTGACAAATCGGTTACATTGCATGATGGGTTATGATATCTTGTGTTAAATAGAGTTTAAACTACTAGATTTTGATGATTCATGAAATCGGTTTACATATGGCATGAAATCGGCTTAATATAGAGACAAGCTTGTAATGTTATGCTCAAAAGTTTAATGGTTGTTCATAGTTTTGGTGGAATAAGTGTTGTTTATGTTAGGAAGAACTTGATGAATGTGTTTGAATATATGAAGAACACTTTGAATGATAGTTGAAGATGTGAAAACCCTTGTGATTTTGATCCATTTTTACTAATAGCCTGATTAGGAAAACTGTTAGTGGAATCCTATTGGTTATTTCCTGATTTGGGCCTGATTATATTGTACCATTAAGCTGACCATATCTGAATCAACACTGAACGTGAAAATGACAGCATACCGACTCGCAATCACACGGTTGCGACTCGCAACCACAGCGTGTCAACTCGAGACCACGCGGTTGCGACTCGCAACCATAACAGGACAAGCCGAGACCACAGGTTACGAGTCCCGTTGCGACTCGAGACCTCAGCATGATTAACCGAGACCACGGTTGCGACACCGGTTGCGACTCGCAACCATTTATGATCAGCACAAACAGCATGACTCGAGACCATGCTTGCGAGTCCGATTGCGACTCAAGACCACACTTATGGGCCTCAGTTAGTGGGCCGGATTTATGGACTTCTGTGCTACTGTTGATATGTTGTTTGGGCCTGTTATCACGAGCCCAACTGGTTGGGCCTCACACTTAGACTTTGGGCTATGTTTGACTGTTAACTGTGAACTGTTACTGTTAAACGTGTTTGCCATACGTGTTGAACATTCGTGCACTGCTTGGCTTGAATCTGATTATAAGTAATATCCGTGTTAGGACATTATTGACTACTTGCGACTTGATTGACTTTCTGTGATTAACTACCGAGCAAACCAAGGTGAGTTCACACCCTCTACAAAGCATGGTATTCCCTGGGTTGGGAACGGGGTTAAGGAACGTGGATTCCTCGTCCTCCTTGGGTGGGACGTCAGTGGTTCAGGAATGTGATTCCTCGTCCGGATGGACGGATAAACGTACTAGACTAAAACTCTATCACGAAGTCCCTCCTTTTTTTGTATCGACTAATCGCCGGGCCAATGGCGAGCGGGTCATTAGTTAGATAGCGCTATTTAGGTCTGACAAGCCTCACACCGTGCCGCAGAGGACGGGCGTGAACTAATGGATCTGGGGTACGTCAATGATGATAGACATTGATGTTTTTCAGGGCACTTAAACATGACTACAGTCAGCAGTCGATATGGTAACGAGTCTAGTGTACGCATGGGGTAGCCCCCACGGCCGAAATGCCTGATAACTAACATGGGGTAGCCCCCACGGCCGGAGTGCCGGAGTAACTGGGAATGAACATGTCACGTTTTTAAACTATGGGGTAACCCCCACGGCAGGATGCCAGCAAAAGGAAACTGTTTTTGAAACAACTAAAACGAACACCCAACCGTGAACTCACTCAACTAGTTGTTGACTCGTTACTACATGCTTTGCAGGACCATAGGTACTCAGCTGGAGCTTGCATGGAGGAGGGTCGTTGTGGGACACGGATTGCTACGTGCTATGTTAAACTTGAAACTTTTGGACTTATGTTATAACTTTAAACTTATGCTTCCGCTTGCAACTTAACTTGTTTGTTTTGAAACACCAACTGTATTGGTTAAACTTTTATAACTGCTTATATACTTGTTCAGTATGATTGGTGGCTGGATCCTGGTCAGTCACGCCTCCAAGCGGTAGTACTCCGCAGGCGGGATTTTTGGGGGTGTGACAGATTGGTATCAGAGCCATTGGTTATAGTGAACTTGGTTTTAATAAAGGAGAAACGTTTTTGTTAAAACCAGACTATAACCGGTTTAGTGCTCAACGGTCCACAACGACACTTCTCTCCGCATGCAAGGCTCGACATTCTAGGTAATATGATGTGTGTATATTGCCTACTTGTTAGTTAAGTAGTACATTGCCCATGGTATGCTTGATTAGTATAACTACTGTTGTTTGAACACGTGCGTGCTTACTCTGTCCTACTATCGTACTTTCGCGAACCTCTCTCACACGTGTTACTCTTATTATGAAGAATCATGTCTGGACGCGTTAACATGACACAAGCCCAGTTGACGGCTTTGATCAACGAACGAGTTGCCGCAGCGCTTGCAGCTGCACACGCAGGAGGTATATCCTGCAGTCCGAAATAGTTCTAGGATCATTTGGATCCTACTTTCGTGAACCAACCTTTGTGTTAAACTCTGTCTTTCTTTCACCTACCTTAGGTCAATATGCTCAGGCACCGGTGTGCACTTTTAAGACCTTTATGGACTGTCGACCCACAACTTTTAGCGGAACTGAAGGAGCAGTAGGTCTCCTACACTGGTTTGAGAAACTAGAATCTGTGTTCGAAATGTGCGAATGCCCTGAAGCGCGCAGGGTAAAGTACGCTACTGGTACTCTCGAGGGTTTGGCCCTCACGTGGTGGAATGCTCAAGTGCAAATGCTGGGGTTGGTTGCTGCCAACGCCACCCCATGGGAAAACTTCAAGGAAATGATCAGGGAGGAATACTGCAGTCGTGATGACATTCACAAGCTGGAAGATGAGTTCTACAATCTCAAGATGACGGGGTCAGAGATTGAGGCATACACTAAGAGATCGCATGAGCTAGCCTTGTTGTGTCCTACTATGGTGGATCCTCCGTATAAGCGAATTGAACTCTACCTCAAGGGCTTGGTGCCAGAGATCCAAAGTCATGTGACTTCAGCAAACTTGACTACTATCCAGCAGGTTGTTCAGTTGGCTCACCGTCTTACTGATCAAGCGGTGGAGCAAAACAAGTTACCCAAGCGCATAGGTGCTGCAACTACTTCTGGTGCTTCTAGTGGGGACAAACGGAAATGGGATGGAACTTCAAGCAAGGGTTCAACTTCGGTGCAATCTCAGTCTCAGCAGAGGAAGACTGACGACTACAAGAGCCCTAGTCAGCAATCGTCTGGTGGTCAAAGTCACGGTGGATATAAGGGGAACCACCCCAAATGCAATCGTTGCAACCTACACCACAGTGGGCCATGCACCAGGGGCAACTGTCATCGGTGCAACAAGCCTGGTCATGTTGCAAAAGATTGCAGGAGCGCATACCCCGCCAACCAGAATCGTCAGCAACCTCAGCAGAACCAGCGGCAACAGCAGGGAAACAACAAAGGGTGCTTTCAGTGTGGAGCTGAAGGCCATTTCAAGAAAGATTGTCCCCAACTGAACCAGAACAACAACAACAACAACAATCAGGGGAATGGTAACAATGGGAACAATAACAACAATGGTGCCAGGGGACGAGTGTTCGTGATTGGTCAAGGTGAAGCAAGGAATGATCCCAACGTAGTGACGGGTAAGTTCCTTCTCGACGACTTTTATGTTACAGTCTTATTTGATTCGGGTGCCGATACTAGCTATGTGTCACTAGAAGTTAGTAAGATGCTTAAGCGTATTCCAACACCCCTGAGCGACAAGCACACTGTAGAGCTAGCTAATGGTAAGAGTTTGGAAGCCTCACACGTAGTCAAGGGTTGCCAGCTTATTCTCGCTAACCAGACCTTCTCTATTGATCTTATTCCTATTGTCTTGGGTAGTTTCGACGTTGTCATTGGGATGGATTGGTTATCCCAACACCGAGCAGAGATTCTTTGTAACGAGAAGATCGTTCGTATTCCTGGTTTAGGTAGTGAACCTCTCATGATTCGTGGCGACAAGAGAAGTGCTGTTGAGAACATCATATCTCTTCTTAAGGCCCAGAAATGCTTACGAAAGGGCCACACTGCGATTTTGGCTCTAGTTACTGATACCACAGAAAAGGAGAAGAAGCTAGAAGATTTTCCGGTTGTACGCGACTATCCTGAGGTATTCCCTGAGGAATTACCTGGTCTTCCGCCCCATCGCCAAGTCGAGTTTCAGATTGAACTAGCTCCTGGAGCTGCGCCTGTAGCCCGTGCACCTTATCGTTTAGCTCCATCAGAATTGGAAGAACTCTCCACGCAACTACAAGAACTCCTGGATAAGGGTTTTATTCGCCCTAGCTCATCGCCTTGGGGAGCTCCGGTACTATTTGTGAAAAAGAAGGACGGTACCTTCAGAATGTGTATCGACTATCGCGAACTTAACAAGGTGACTGTGAAGAACCGTTATCCTCTACCGCGCATTGACGACTTGTTCGACCAGTTGCAGGGGTCGAGCTACTATTCAAAGATCGATCTGAGATCGGGATATCACCAGTTGAGAGTTCGAGAAGAGGATGTCTCTAAGACGGCCTTTAGGACTCGATATGGGCACTATGAGTTTCTGGTCATGCCGTTTGGGCTGACGAACGCACCGGCAGTTTTTATGGATTTGATGAACCGAGTTTGCAAGCCGTACCTGGACAAGTTTGTTATAGTCTTCATCGACGACATCCTGATCTATTCTAAGAGCAAAGAGGAGCACGAACAGCATCTACGACTTATTCTGGAACTCCTTCGGAAGGAACAGCTTTACGCGAAGTTCTCGAAATGCGACTTCTGGCTTCGAGAGGTCCATTTCCTAGGACATGTGGTGAACAAGGATGGGATTCACGTTGATCCATCCAAAGTGGAATCTATTAAGAACTGGCCTGCACCTCGTACACCAAAGGAGATTCGCCAATTCTTGGGATTGGCAGGTTACTACAGGAGATTCATCAAGGATTTTTCTAAGATCGCGCAGCCACTCACCTTGTTAACACAGAAAGGCGTTGTCTATCATTGGGGAAATGCACAAGAGTTAGCTTTTCAGCACCTAAAGGATAGACTTTGTAGTGCACCTATCCTTTCACTGCCAGAGGGCACAGACGATTTTGTGGTTTACTGTGATGCATCAATTCAAGGTCTTGGTTGTGTATTGATGCAACGAGATAAAGTCATAGCCTACGCTTCACGACAACTCAAAGTTCACGAGAAGAACTACACTACACACGATTTGGAGCTGGGAGCTGTTGTTTTCGCACTTAAACTATGGCGGCATTACCTATACGGAACCAAGTGCGCCATCTACACCGACCACAGAAGTCTAGAACACATATTCAAGCAGAAGGAACTGAATATGCGGCAGCGACGATGGGTCGAACTGCTGAATGATTACGAGTGCTCCATCAGGTATCACCCGGGCAAGGCCAATGTGGTAGCTGACGCCCTCAGTCGGAAGGACACTGCGCCTAAGCGCGTAAGAGCCCTACAACTCACGATCCATTCTAGTCTACCTTCGCAGATACGAGCTGCTCAGATAGAAGCACTGAAACCAGAGAACGTTAGAGCCGAAGCCCTATGCGGGTCAAGGCAACGCTTAGAACAGAAAGAAGACGGTGCTTACTACGTAACAGGACGCATTTGGGTCCCACTCTATGGCGACTTACGAGAACTTGTGATGGATGAAGCGCACAAATCTCGCTACTCGGTACACCCTGGTTCGGACAAAATGTACCACGATATTAAAACTACGTATTGGTGGCCTAACATGAAGGCCCACATAGCAACTTACGTCAGCAAGTGTTTGACTTGTGCGCGAGTCAAGACGGAATATCAGAAACCCTCAGGCCTACTTCAGCAACCAGAGATACCACAATGGAAATGGGAGCAAATTTCCATGGATTTCGTTACTGGCCTACCTAGATCACAGCGCGGAAACGATACTATCTGGGTGATCGTGGATCGACTCACGAAATCCGCACACTTTTTGGCAATTAAGGAAACGGATAAATTCTCCACTTTAGCGGAAATATACCTCAAGGAAGTTGTTTCGAGGCACGGGGTGCCCACCTCTATCATCTCTGATCGAGATGCACGTTTTACTTCGGAACTGTGGCAGGCAATGCACAAGTCTTTTGGCTCACGACTTGATATGAGCACAGCGTATCACCCACAGACGGACGGGCAGTCCGAGCGCACTATTCAGACCTTAGAAGACATGCTTCGTGCATGTGCAATCGACTTTGGCAACAGCTGGGAAAGACATCTGCCACTCGTGGAATTCTCGTATAATAACAGCTACCACACCAGCATTAAAGCTGCTCCGTTCGAGGCATTGTACGGACGTAAATGCCGGTCACCCCTCTGTTGGGCAGAGGTGGGAGAGAGTCAAATCACTGGTCCAGAACATGTGGTAGACACTACTGAGCGGATTGCTCAAATACGACAACGCATGGCGGCCGCTCGTGACCGTCAGAAGGCATACGCCGATAAGGGCAGGAAACCACTTGAGCTCCAGGTTGGGGAGCGGGTTCTACTCAAAGTATCACCCTGGAAGGGTGTGGTTCGTTTTGGTAAACGCGGCAAACTCAACCCACGGTACGTTGGACCTTTCGAAATCCTTGAGAAAATAGGCAAGGTGGCCTACCGACTGAACTTACCAGCAGAACTCGGTGCAGTTCACAACGTTTTCCATGTGTCAAATCTGAAGAAGTGTCTGTCAGATGAGACGCACGTAGTTCCTCTGAAGGAACTCACGATCGACGAACAGTTGAAATTCGTCGAAGAACCAGTCGAAATCACGGACCGGGATGTTAAGGTCCTCAAGAGCACTAGAATACCTCTCGTTCGAGTTCGTTGGAACTCACGTCGCGGCCCAGAGTTTACCTGGGAGCGCGAAGATCGGATGAAACAAAAGTATCCCCAACTGTTTGAGAACAGTACAACCGCTACTGAGGCTGAAGCTACGGAATTTCGGGACGAAATTCCAGATCAACGGGGGGTGGATGTGACACCCCAGGAAAACCGGGAAAACCATGCAACTTGACTAGCTTCCTCAGTGAGTGCCATCAAATTTCGGGACGAAATTTCTTTCAACTTGGGGATGATGTGACAACTCGAAATCTAGAACCTTTCGTTGTGTCGTGATGTAGCTTGCTTGTACGTTATGTGACTAGTTAACCGATCAAACTTAATGATAAACGTGAACTTTTATGTGCTTTGTATGTGTGCATTTGTATATATATGTGTACGTGTTTTATGTGAACCGAGAACCCAACCCGAGAACAAAGAACCCGACTCGAGACCATGAGGTCTCGAGTGAATAGTGACCGAATGGGCCTTGGGCCGAGAACCTAGTGATCGGTTGGGCCATTTGGGCCGTAAACCCCCACTCGAAACCCATGAAGGGTGCACCACTTGGAACTTGACTATATAAATATCACCCTTAGTTCTTTTTACCATTTGTTGAACATCACAACACACATCCACACTCTCACACTTTTCCTCTCTAAGACTCTTGAACCAAGCACCACCTCTCTCTCTCTCGGATTCTAATCGGAACCAACAAGAGCCGGAACTATCGGACATTCCATCCATCTTCTCGGTACCCCTTTCATAACCGGTTAGTGCTCTTGATGTTATTGTTGAATGTTGGTGATTCATGTTATGTTTAGTGTTTGAGTTTGATGGCTAAGTTGTTCTTTTTACATGAGATGATTGTTTATCAAGAAGTTTGCTTGATGAAATAACTATTTGTTGTCAAAAGATGAAACTATATGCATGATTGTGACAAATCGGTTACATTGCATGATGGGTTATGATATCTTGTGTTAAATAGAGTTTAAACTACTAGATTTTGATGATTCATGAAATCGGTTTACATATGTCATGAAATCGGCTTAATATAGAGACAAGCTTGTAATGTTATGCTCAAAAGTTTAATGGTTGTTCATAGTTTTGGTGGAATAAGTGTTGTTTATGTTAGGAAGAACTTGATGAATGTGTTTGAATATATGAAGAACACTTTGAATGATAGTTGAAGATGTGAAAACCCTTGTGATTTTGATCCATTTTTACTAATAGCCTGATTAGGAAAACTGTTAGTGGAATCCTATTGGTTATTTCCTGATTTGGGCCTGATTATATTGTACCATTAAGCTGACCATATCTGAATCAACACTGAACGTGAAAATGACAGCATACCGACTCGCAATCACACGGTTGCGACTCGCAACCACAGCGTGTCAACTCGAGACCACGCGGTTGCGACTCGCAACCATAACAGGACAAGCCGAGACCACAGGTTACGAGTCCCGTTGCGACTCGAGACCTCAGCATGATTAACCGAGACCACGGTTGCGACACCGGTTGCGACTCGCAACCATTTATGATCAGCACAAACAGCATGACTCGAGACCATGCTTGCGAGTCCGATTGCGACTCAAGACCACACTTATGGGCCTCAGTTAGTGGGCCGGATTTATGGACTTCTGTGCTACTGTTGATATGTTGTTTGGGCCTGTTATCACGAGCCCAACTGGTTGGGCCTCACACTTAGACTTTGGGCTATGTTTGACTGTTAACTGTGAACTGTTACTGTTAAACGTGTTTGCCATACGTGTTGAACATTCGTGCACTGCTTGGCTTGAATCTGATTATAAGTAATATCCGTGTTAGGACATTATTGACTACTTGCGACTTGATTGACTTTCTGTGATTAACTGCCGAGCAAACCAAGGTGAGTTCACACCCTCTACAAAGCATGGGATTCCCTGGGTTGGGAACGGGGTTAAGGAACGTGGATTCCTCGTCCTCCTTGGGTGGGACGTCAGTGGTTCAGGAATGTGATTCCTCGTCCGGATGGACGGATAAACGTACTAGACTAAAACTCTATCACGAAGTCCCTCCTTTTTTTGTATCGACTAATCGCCGGGCCAATGGCGAGCGGGTCATTAGTTAGATAGCGCTATTTAGGTCTGACAAGCCTCACACCGTGCCGCAGAGGACGGGCGTGAACTAATGGATCTGGGGCACGTCAATGATGATAGACGTTGATGTTTTTCAGGGCACTTAAACATGACTACAGTCAGCAGTCGATATGGTAACGAGTCTAGTGTACGCATGGGGTAGCCCCCACGGCCGAAATGCCTGATAACTAACATGGGGTAGCCCCCACGGCCGGAGTGCCGGAGTAACTGGGAATGAACATGTCACGTTTTTAAACTATGGGGTAACCCCCACGGCAGGATGCCAGCAAAAGGAAACTGTTTTTGAAACAACTAAAACGAACACCCAACCGTGAACTCACTCAACTAGTTGTTGACTCGTTACTACATGCTTTGCAGGACCATAGGTACTCAGCTGGAGCTTGCATGGAGGAGGGTCGTTGTGGGACACGGATTGCTACGTGCTATGTTAAACTTGAAACTTTTGGACTTATGTTATAACTTTAAACTTATGCTTCCGCTTGCAACTTAACTTGTTTGTTTTGAAACACCAACTGTATTGGTTAAACTTTTATAACTGCTTATATACTTGTTCAGTATGATTGGTGGCTGGATCCTGGTCAGTCACGCCTCCAAGCGGTAGTACTCCGCAGGCGGGATTTTTGGGGGTGTGACAATAATCATGTTAGTATTCATGCTCATTCAAATTAACACATATTTACTCAACATCGACTTTTTCTAACATGCATACGACATGATTTGTCAACCATAATATTTAATATCTTCGAAATCCAAATTCACTATCACACATAACACATAATCAATGCTCACATACTTATACTTTCATAACTCTACATTCGACAACCATATCTTATAAGAATCAACTTAGCATAATCCTAATATCATTCTTTGTTAGTGAAGTCGTACACCATATTCATTTAGTGCATGTTCACTTTTAACCGTAATTAAGGGATTAGTAGACTGCATAGCAACCTCACCCGTTCAAACACAATGTACAAGCTCCTAATGCATAAGTTTGACTAACATATACTTTCAACCCGAATTCATACACGAGTACCATCTAAAGCATATTTTTCAAGTTAGTAAGCTACTACTTTTATCACAACCGCTTTCTTTACATGCAAACTCTCAACTTGCATACAAATTTCACTTTCTAGCTTCACCTAGTCATTTTATCAAGCACTTGGTGTGCGTACAACCTACTATGCTTAGTTTACAACTAGTTCAAGCATAGTCATTAACTTCCAATTTCCAATCACCAAGAGAGTGTTCAAAATCACATTCCATTCATACAATTAACCCTAAACTAACATCACAAAACCCATTTCAAGCTAGTAACAAATACATTAAACAAGGATTGGACATGGGTAGAACACCCATGTCACTACCTTCATTCAAAATTGTGGGTTTCTTCTTAAATCATCAAATTAGTCGAAATCATACATAATACACGTTTTATATAGCGATTCTAACACATAATCATGCTTAATTTCATACCAATTCGTGGATTAATCAATAACCCACTTCATACAAGATGATCAAATCATAAATTGCAACTCACCTTATGATCAATACACTTAGATTAAGTTATATCTAGCCTCATGCATTCGATTTCTTCTCAAAATTAGGTTCAAATCTTGAGTTCTTGTAAGTAGGTGAAGGAGAAGGGTTTCCCCTTGCTCCTGATCGTTGAGATTTTTGTTTTAATTAAATTCAGTTTCAAACTTGGCAATCCTAGTCCCTCAAGTTTATCACCCATCATAGTTGCCACAAGTTTAATTCCTTTACTTAATTTGCTAGACATTTAACTAGGTTTACTAACCTAGTTATTATACCTAATTTTGTTAAACACGATAGCAAACTAGCAAATTAATAATTCGGTTTTGGGGTGTTACAAGTCTACCCCCCTTAAATGAGGTTTCGTCCCCGAAACCTTTCTCATTCAAACCAGACCTATTCTACTCTTACCCCTTTCAAGTTGTTCATCCGCAATACTTATGTTTAATTCTGCTCCAGAGCTCTTATTAGTGTCTTTTACTTTATAATATTGGCTCTTAGCACATATCATCACTGGCGTTTCATTCATCGAATTCATTCCAATTGTATATAATTATTAGTCGTACAAACCTAAGTCTGCGGTTTGTTTCTAACTTCCTATATAAGCATATTACATTCATATATTTGCTAATCGATACAAATCAATTTGTTTCATACTACTCACACATCATATGCTATCTTTCATTTTGTTCACTATGAGCCATCCTAAACATTCCATTACTATCATTACTTCTGATTGCCTTTAAGCTCTTGGGAGGGGTCGATATATTATCATACGCTCTTGCGAGGGGTCGATATATTATCATACGCATACTATATAATCATTCAAAGACTTATTATTACAACTAGGATCACCCTTCTTAAACTTACTTATCCGTTCTTAACACGAAGACTAAGTATTATTTCCATAGTTACTATTGTTATTTATGTCATGCGTATCTTTTCTACAAGGTCTTGTTCAAATGAACATGGCCAACAAGCCGAACATCAAGGTTAGCATTTCTTAATGATACTTGCTGTCTCGTATATTCTATCAGAATTTCCACAGTTACGAGCATTCAAATTCAGTACCACCCGACGATCATTGCGTATATTTTGAAATTCATTCCACATTTTGCATTATAGTTCTGCATATATACATTCGATTATGACACATCCATCTCTAGTCGAGTCATAACCTCCTACTAAAGCTACAACCCTTTTTATACATACCTGATGGAAATAGATCCCATTGATCGTTATCCATACCTTACGATGATCATTCCTTCCCGATTAGTGACTTTGCGTGCCCATTCATCAAATTCACCTACGAGTATAACTTAACAAATCAACACATTAACTATCGAGTTCAAATAGCGATCGTCATCTGACCCGTATGACCCATTTATCCTTTCGACCATTCTTGAACGCAAGACATTTGCATAAATATATTCATACATATATATGTGAAAGTTTAAACGCAATTTAGATCATACCACTTAGGGAATATTTACTTGTTTGGTCTGTAATTACTTACACATTCGAATACTTTCATTCTTATCATTCCTTTATTCATTTGCTTTACATTTACTTATATGACTTGTTTGACGCAAACATGGTCAAGCTATCGACTTCTTCTTATGTAGACTAGTTTCGTCTTTTATATCTTAAATTTGTTTCGCGGATTTGAACACATTATTCATACCTTCCGTACCTTCTATGTTTTGAATCCGTCTCGCGTATTCAAACATTGCATTCACATCTTTCATTCCTTGAATCCGTCTCGCGGATTCAAACATTTCATGCATGTCTTTCATTCCTTGAATCCGCCTCGCGGATTCAAGCATTGCATTCGTATCCTTCATTCTTTGAATTCGTCTCGCGGATTCAAACTTTGCATTCATACCTTTCATTCCTTGAATCCGTCTCGCGGATTCAAGCATTCCATTCATATCTTTCATTCTTTGAATCCGTCTCTTGGATTCAAACTTTGCATTCATACCTTTCATTCCTTGAATCTGTCTCGCGGATTCAAGCATTGCATTCATATCTTTCATTCTTTGAATCCGTCTCGCGGATTCAAACTTTGCATTCATATCTTGTTGATCCGTACTTTCTTACGGATTCAACATTCTTCATTCTTATCACTTATACTTTTTTTTACTCTTACGTAGTACTCTCAGTCTCCCGAGAGTCTTACTACCCATTTCACCCACACGCCCACCTTCTACCTAATTCTAACGGACATACCTGTAACAATTATCGCGGTCTCACGAACGTCATACGTTTCTTGTGTACTGGCCAGGTACACAATCCATGTACCAGTTTCGTGTCTTCGCGTAATCGCCACCTTATGCTTGAAGAATTAAGTTTCGGCATATGTAACATTTTTAAAACCTCTTTACCATGTCGTTATTATATTCATTTAAAAATTTTCTTTCACTTGCTTAATTATACCATCTCATACGTCCACACGTTAAGTTTACGTACCGGAGTCAATTCGTCTCGCTACGTGCCTTGATGTCGGTCCTGGACCGCATTCACGGATCATCCCTTCCAAGCAATTGCGCTAACCCTTCACATAACATACTATTAGTTTCCTTCAAATACATAATCTAATACATACTTACATTCGCTTTAGCCTTTAGGCCTCGATCGAGTCTTGGATTGCACGGGTTTTTGGTCATGAGAGCACACCGGTTTGAGTTCAAGTATTTACCTCCTGTTACTTGATTCTCTCAAACCAGGGCTCTGATACCAACTTGTTACGCCTTAACACGTTTTACCTTAAAAATGACGCAGCGGAAAAGAGCTTTAAAATTTCTTTCCTTATTAACGACATTACTTTCGCTAAGGTTCCAAATGCTAAAATGTTAAACGTTCTATAAAAGAATTCACAACATTCATACTAAAATTTACATTTCTAGACGTTATATATTTCAACTATATGACCGATCTATCCGTGCAATCCTTGCTCTTGACTCGATCTACGTCCGCTTCACTTCCTAAGTAGCAGAAGAAGTCCGTGTAGCACCTATGGGCATCACATACAACTTAGCCATTAGTCAACGACAACATCATATAACATTAATCTCATATAATTAAGGATTGAATAACGTTCGACAATTTAACATTAGTTCATCCAACTATCCTTACTCATCCTCTTATTCCGGGTTGGGCTTAAATTTCGTAAGAATCCGATGTACTCGTTCCTGCATTACATACCAACCTTAAACGCATAATTAGTAACGTTAAAACTTTACGTATTTAAATCATGCACACGAACCATCTTACATGCATACATACTCCTCTACATACATACATACCTTTCTTACAACTTTACATAAGTGCATACACTCATACATGTCTTTACACATACATACATACACAACCAACATACGTACATATCTTTCCTACATCCTTACATAATCATACAATATTTACATGGGTCTTAGACTTAGGTTTAAAACCCATAAACATCTAAGGAACCATAAAAATCATGTTTGGAAGGTCCGTCGTAGTCCACGGATAACAAACCGAAGCCTACGATACATAAATCAACTTAAATAACAAGAATTGAGCTTTTGAGACTTGAGGAGGCCGTCGCCGACGGCCCTAGGGGCGTCGGCGATGGGCCTTACATTTCCCCGTAGCCCAAAAACCCCGTAGACAGGTAATTAACCCGTCGGAGAAAAACTGACTTTCCCATACCCGTCGGCGACGGGCTCTCTAAAATGCATTTTCCTGCAGTTCCGTTTCGTCGTCCGTACGCACTAAAACACGCATAACTTTCGAACCGTTTACCCATTTAACCTTCCGTTTCTTCCTACATGCTTGTAAATTCACATTCTATCATATGAACTTAAAATCCTACCTCCGTATTAAGGAAATTCTTAACTTACATGCATTCGACATATTATCATTTTCTAAATATTTGACCCGTTCGTGCATTTATCAACATAATCTGTTTATTTGACCTCAATCTCATATGAACTTTAATAATTTCATTGGCACCTATCATAAAAGATTAAATTCTCGAACGTCTTGCATCCTCTTAACCCATTTCGCTCAAAAGCTTATTTTTTACCCGTTATGGGTATTTGCACATTAAGTGGACCATGACATACAAAACCCTATACTTCGCTTTCATACTTGACCAAGACATTACTCTAATCGAATAGCTCGAATCCAAACGACTTCTAAGGTCGTTTGCCCGAAATACCTATCAAGGGCATTTTATCAACTTTGCTCTATCCTTAATATCAAGAAATTCCTTACATAAGTAACCAATCCTACTACTTATCTTCAATTCTTAATCACACATACCTTGCTCGGATCAAAACTAAGATCCGTTTAATACTTCATTGACATTATACAATTTATTCCTATTTGACCTCAATTATCATATATAATTAAGTTGCATATAACATTACATAAACAACTAAGAAGTGATTACGGAATCACTTACCTTGTGCATTCGAGCTCGTAACCGCTTCCTTGCCTCATCTTGACCCGTTAGCCTTCCATGCTTGGCCCATGCTCGTGTGATTCCAATTCTTTCATGTCGCCGTGCCATAATCATGTTAGTATTCATGCTCATTCAAATCAACACATATTTACCTATTCTTATCAACATCGACTTTTTCTAACATGCATACGACATGATTTGTCAACCATAATATTTAATATCTTCGAAATCCAAATTCACTATCACACATAACACATAATCAATGCTCACATACTTATACTTTCATAACTCTACATTCGACAACCATATCTTATAAGAATCAACTTAGCATAATCCTAATATCATTCTTTGTTAGTGAAGTCGTACACCATATTCATTTAGTGCATGTTCACTTTTAACCGTAATTAAGGGATTAGTAGACTGCATAGCAACCTCACCCGTTCAAACACAATGTACAAGCTCCTAATGCATAAGTTTGACTAACATATACTTTCAACCCGAATTCATACACGAGTACCATCTAAAGCATATTTTTCAAGTTAGTAAGCTACTACTTTTATCACAACCGCTTTCTTTACATGCAAACTCTCAACTTGCATACAAATTTCACTTTCTAGCTTCACCTAGTCATTTTATCAAGCACTTGGTGTGCGTACAACCTACTATGCTTAGTTTACAACTAGTTCAAGGATAGTCATTAACTTCCAATTTCCAATCACCAAGAGAGTGTTCAAAATCACATTCCATTCATACAATTAACCCTAAACTAACATCACAAAACCCATTTCAAGCTAGTAACAAATACAATAAACAAGGATTGGACATGGGTAGAACACCCATGTCGCTACCTTCATTCAAAATTGTGGGTTCTTCTTAAATCATCAAATTAGTCGAAATCATACATAATACACGTTTTATATAGCGATTCTAACACATAATCACGCTTAATTTCATACCAATTCGTGGATTAATCAATAACCCACTTCATACAAGGTGATCAAATCATAAATTGCAACTCACCTTATGATCAATACACTTAGATTAAGTTATATCTAGCCTCATGCATTCGATTTCTTCTCAAAATCAGGTTCAATTCTTGAGTTCTTGTAAGTAGGTGAAGGAGAAGGGTTTCCCCTTGCTCCTGATCGTTCTCACGCACACACACACCTTGTGTGTGTGAGAGATTTTTGTTTTAATTAAATTCAGTTTCAAACTTGGCAATCCTAGTCCCTCAAGTTTATCACCCATCATAGTTGCCACAAGTTTAATTCCTTTACTTAATTTGCTAGACATTTAACTAGGTTTACTAACCTAGTTATTATACCTAATTTTGTTAAACACGATAGCAAACTAGCAAATTAATAACTCGGTTTTGGGGTGTTACAGTATTTCAAAACCTAAAAGAATTCTTAATCTTTTTTCATCTACCATTATTCCTGTACCTAAAACCCCAAATGATGCCTTGTCCACAACGGAATGGCATGACGCCATGACCACAGAATTTAATGCCCTTATTAAAAACCAGACTTGGGAGTTGGTTCCACGGGAGTCTAATATGAATGTCATTCGTAATATGTGGATTTTCGGCACAAATTTAAATCCGATGGAATGTTGGAACGATACAAAGCTCGGTTAGTATGTGATGGTAGCACACAACAGATTGGCATTGATTGTGGTGAGACGTTCAGTCCGGTTGTTAAACCTGCTACCATACGCACCGTCCTTACACTTGCAATATCCCAAGCTTGGCCGATTCATCAACTTGATGTTACCAATGCTTTTCTACACGGCCATCTATCTGAGACGGTCTACATGTATCAGCCGATGGGTTTTCGACATCGTCACTTACCAAATCATGTCTGTCGCCTCAGGAAATCATTATATGGGTTGAAGCAAGCTCCTCGAGCGTGGTATCAAAGGTTCACAGACTTCGTTATGACCCTTGGCTTCTATCAAAGTAAATGTGATAACTCGTTGTTCTCACAAAGATCATTTAACAGCTTACTTATTAATCTATGTCGACGATATTATTCTTACCACATCTACATACGAACTTCGTGTTCACCTCATGTCACGTTTGGCAAAAGAATTCGACATGAAAGATCTGGGGCCACTAAGTCATTTTTTGGGATTACATGTCACTCGGACTGGTTCAAATATGTTTCTCTCTCAACAGACCTATGCCAAAGACATTATTGAACGGGCCGGGATGTCTTCGTGTAAGCCCGCAGCCACCCCGGTCGAGTCAAAACCAAAACTTAGTGCAACCGCCAGTCCAGAATTTGAAGATCCTACCCTATTTCGCAGCTTAGCCGGTGTGCTACAGTACCTCACCTTCACAAGTCCGGACATTAGTTATGTCGTTCAACAGGTATGCATGCATATGCACGCTCCACGCGTTGATCATTGGAACGCTTTAAAACGTATCCTCCGTTAAATTCAAGGTACCTCTTCCTATGGTCTTACCCTAACATCGTCCGAGGACAAAACGCTTCGGGCTTATACTGACGCAGACTGGGCAGGATGCCCAGACACTCGTAGATCGACTTCGGGGTATTGTGTTTACTACGGTCCAAACCTACTATCTTGGTCTTCTAAACGTCAAGCAGTCGTCTCTCGTTCGAGTGCCGAGGAAGAATACCGTGGGGTGGCAAACGTGGTTGTCGAACTGTGCTGGATCAGAAATTTGCTGTTAGAATTACAAAGACCCATTACTGCTGCGAGTTTAGTATACTGTGATAACATTAGTGCTATATATTTATCCGGGAATCCAGTGCAACATCAGCGAACCAAACATATTGAACTCGATATTCATTTCGTGCGTGAGCTTGTTAAACGTGGGGCTGTCCGTGTTCTTCATATTCCAACTCACTATCAAGTTGCAGACATTTTCACAAAGGGACTCCCAAAAGTGCTTTTCGATGATTTCAGAACCAGTCTCAGCATGCGACCTCCTCTCGCTTCAACTGCGGGGGTGTAATAGTCAATATAATAATAAATATAATTGTAAATCTGTTAGGAATAGATAGCCTATGATTCGGTCCATATGTCTCCAAAGAATAGGAGATATTGTTTATAATTATATATACGATTGTGTTAAATGAATGAGACAAGCATTGACAGAACTCTTTCATTTTGTTGTAAAACTAGTGGTATTCTCCGCGCTCCGCTGCGGGTTTCGGTCGGTATCAATGCGGTTTGTTTGGTTACAGTACCAGTATGATTTCAGCACTTGCTACAACAATTGAAAAGAGATATACACATTTGAAAAAAAATACCAGCACTCGCTATAGTTTATGGTACAAAGAAATACTCTATTGGGATATATCATAAAAACTATAAAAACGATTACCCCACCAATATCGATGTTTCTCAAACGGTGGTGGTTCAGCTCTTCATTGTAAAGAACAAAAAGCAACTATATAGACACATTCGAATTAAACTTTTATCAAATCGTAGATAAAGAGTAAGTATGTCGTAATGATATATACAATAATTTATAAAATAAAAAATGCTTAATACTAATATAAATAATAATAGGTTGGACACTAAAAGTAAATAAATAAATTTAACAATCATTATTGTGCTATTGTATTTATGTTATAGTATATAATATAATAATTTTATTTTTCTAGACTTTAAATAAATTCATGAAAACATAAACCAAGAAGTAATAATGCTATGCAAGTAAAAGACCTAAAAAGCAAAGGTAACTATTTGTAGGATTTTAAGCCTCAAGCCTTTAATAACATATAGATACAAGATGGCAGAATGGTAATTAGCATTTGATTTTTTATCCAATCTATACACTGTAGGGGTGCAAACGAGTCGAGCCGAGCCCGAGCTCGATCAGACTCGAGCTCGAGCTCGTTTAACATATGAAAGCTCGAGCTCGAGCTCGGCTCAATTCGAGCTTTATTTCTAAAGCTCGAGTTCGGCTCGAATGTAATTTTTCAAGCTCGAGCTCGGCTCGGGCTCGACTCGTTTAATATTTATTAATTAATTTATATTAATTATAATTATTATTATACATATAATTTAGTTATTTTTTATATTTATATAAATGGTAATTATTATATAAATATATGTTTAATATATTAATAAAAAAATATATAAACAGAAAGTTCGATTAGGCTCGCGAGCCGGCTCGAGCTCGATAAGCGAAGCTCAGGCTCGGGCTCGTTTACTAAACGAGCTTGTTTTTAGGCTCAGGCTCGAGCTTGAGATCATTTAAGCTCGGCTTATTCGAGCTTTTTTTCGAGCCGAGCTCAAGTAGCTCGCCAGTAGCTCGGCTCGTTTGCACCCCTAATCCTAGGATTATTCAACAATTGTTATATTATATAATAATGTTATTATATGAACGTTGATAGGTCTTCATATATTTTTAATTTGACTGACATCACTTCAAATAAAATGTTATATTTAAAAAAAGTTGCATGAATTTTTGCACTTTTGGAGGCCCATTCCTTGTGGGCTACTGCTAAAAGGCTGTCCTTGAAGTCTTGAAGACGGATCCACTCATCCACATAGTTGTACACTTGTATAGTTTTAGTTTGTAAGGATAACAGATGGGCTCACTCTTTATCATGTATTTGGGCCAAAATGGGTCATGGATTAATAGGTCAGATTGGTCGGCCCAACGATACAAACAATTTTATGTTGTTTTAATTTAAATGCATGTAGGACTTGCAATTGCAACTAACAAAGTATTTGAAAGTGTTTCGTTAGCCCTTTAACTATAAAAGTATAAGATCTACCTTTTATTATTTAGTTTGCAAACGTTGGTTGCAAAAACATATAAGAAACTTAGGAGAACTAGAGGGCTTAGTTTACAAACTTAGGTTGCAAAAACATATAAGAAAACTAGAACTAGAGGGGTTCTAGGATCATCCATCATTTTGGTTGCAAAAACATATAAGAAACTTAGGAGAACTAGAGGGCTTAGTTTACAAACTTTGGTTTCAAAAACATATAAGCAACTTAGAACTAGAGGGGTTCTAGGATTATCCATCGTTTTGGTTGCAAAAACATATAAGAAACTTAGGAGAACTAGAGGGCTTAGTTTACAAACTTTGGTTGAAAAAACATATAAGAAACTTGGAACTAGAGGGGTTCTAGGATTATCCATCATTTTGGTTGCAAAAACATATAAGAAACTTAGGAGAACTAGAGGGGTTCTAGGATTATCCATCATCCCCTCAATCAAAAATTTAATAATAGAATTTTTAATAGTGTATTCTAACGTGATTATTTTATTTCAGCTTGTCGTATAGTAGCTAGAATTAGAGGTGTAGAAATCAGATTTTTTAAAAAGAACCAAATCGGATAAAATCAGATCTGGATAAGTCAAACGGTCAAAACCGGATTGCAAAAATTCAGATCAAATTTTATCTGGTTCGAAGGTCCATAAAACTCAATTCTATATCATCCGGATCGGATTATCCAAACCGCTTTTATTTAAACCCAGAGAAAACGGATTTCGGATGAAACAAAACTAATAAAATAAATAACAAATATATAAAATATACTAAAAATTATATTTTATTTATACCTTAAATTTTTATAAGTTATATAACATGAATTTATAAAAAAAAAATATAGAATAGAATAATAAATGAACAATATCAAACGGTTAAAATTCATCTTTATAGATTTTTACATGTAATATTACACAACTTGATAAAAAAGATCCCAAACAAATAATAAATTTATAGGATAAATCAATAAATTCATATTTTATTTAATGGTAAAATCCAGATCAGATCCGATGCGAGTAGATCTAAAAAAAACCTGGTGGGCTATTAATATTTAAATTCGGAATGGATCCGGCAAATCCTACGGGATTATATCCGATTTCAAAAATCTAGTTTCCTCATCGGATCGGTTTCGTATTCAGATCTTTTCTACACCACACTCGAGTGATAACAATTCACTGAATTGTTTCAAAAAATAGCACTAACAGAAAATCATCAATCTATCATTAGAAGGTGATGCAAACATATACACAAACATATACACAAACAAATGCACATAGCCACATATATTGTTTTGTTTCAAAACGTTTTAACTTTTAAGTTTGTTGAAGACTATAATTATTTTGTTTTTGGCAAAGGAACATGTACTTTGACGAAGTAACTACGTAAGACAAAGATTCGTTAGTGACGTACTTAGTATTTCAGATATGTTAATTTAATCCAGCATTTATAGTTCATACTTCATGCACGTTCACACTGTCTCCCCTCTCATCTGGACTATAAAGTTGTTAGTCCTATGATATGATTTTTTGGATCTACCTCACGTTTACTTACCAATTTCCTGATATAATTAATGTTATCATTTTTTAATCCATTTTATATGTTCAGATTTCTATTAAATAACTTTTGTCAGATGATTAGAAAAATTGTAAATAAATACAGCGATGATCATGATGAATCTAATCACGACTTTTTTTAGTTTTTACATAAATTATTTTCGGTTGACACCATAGACGCAAAATTTTCACAAGGAACCACTTACTAGCTTAAAGTACTAAAAAGCTGATTTTACGTGACATGTCATTATGATAATGGTAACTTTATATAAGAAAAACTGAGCATGAAGAAGCCAACAAATTCATAAGACAACAACACTATTCGGTTAACAAGTTCGTAAGATGGTAAAAGAATTTAATAAAAGCCTACCATTTAGAAAATAAACTAGCCTATACAGTTGACTACAAACAAGTAACTATTATAAACAAAAATAACCGAAATAAAAACTACCACAGGTAGGGATTCAGATGATCCTATTAAATTAAGTGATGAATTGAGATACAAAGAATTGACGGATATAATGATTTCCACGGAAACATCTATGACTGAAATAAAAGAGATGATGGAGCAGATGATGGAGCATTCTCAAAGTCACCCTAGCACTCAGCAAATTGCCAATGAGCTGTGGAAATCTGTGCAACCTATCACCAAGCTCAAAGGAATTTGGCTGACATCAACCATAACACTCACATGCAACTCATAAGGAATATGGTTGAGGCTAGGTATAATGTAACCCAGGCAGACATCAAGGCCATTAGAGAACATTTGGTCAAAACAACTGGCTTTTCCCCTGCAACAGTCCTTCCAGATGATGATGAGGATGATGATACCAAAAAGGGGGAGAAAAATTCATTGAGAAAGTTGCATCCTGATTCAAAAGCAAAACCAAAACCAAAGGTGCAACAAAAGCCAGAGTCTGCCCAACCAAAATCTTCTGCAAAAGCATCAGAGGCTGGAAAACAAAAAAGGATTGAAGAGACCCCTAACAAGAAAGCTGAAGAAATTGCTTTGGAAAAGCAGTAGAAGCAAGATACAAAATAAGCTAAAGCTTGCAGTGTTATAAAGCAAGAACATTGTGACAACTCGTATTTCGAACCCGTTTTTATAAATCTTCTACTGCTTGATGTGACACCCAGGAAAACCAGTGAACGATATAACTTGCCTAGCTTCCTCAGTGAGTGCGTACCAAATTTCGGGACGAAATTTCTTTTTAGTTGGGGATAATGTGACAACTCGTATTTCGAACCCGTTTTTGTATCGTATGTAACGTATGTGAACTTGGTTGACTGATTAAATGAATTATGTTATGACATGTGATTATATGAACTTTGTGAATGATGAACGTTATGTGCTACGTGTATGTATGATAAACACACAACCCGAATCGCACAACACTAGCTCAACGCACAAGCCCAATCGGGTTACACTCCTTGCATCCGAACCTAGGGCAGCCCAAAGTGGGTTCGGCCCACTTCATTATACGTGTATACACCCAACCTTAGGAGGTTGTTTCTCATTTGTTGCAAAATATCACAACACACACAAACCCTAGCTAATTTCTCTTCCTCTCTCTCTCACGAACCGAAGGCAGCCAAACACCCATCTCTTTGAAGCTTTCTTGATTCGGATTATTCTTGTTCGAAGCTTGCTAATCGGTTAGTGCTTTACGATATATGTTTGTAAATTATGTATGATTACGTGTTCGATCTTATGACTAGGGTTGCTTGTATGATAGATCGTGATGTTTTATATATATATGTAATGGGATGTCTTGCAAGTAATCAATTGGATATAAGTTGTTTGAATTGTGTTAAGGTGATTGTAAACCGTATGCTTGTTAATCGATTATATGTTTGTGTTAATCGGGATCCATACTATGTTCGGATTCGGATGCTTGAATAAATCGGCTGTGATATATTTAAACTTGGGTAATATGTTTAGATTGTAGGGTTTAATCCGGTTGAATGTTAGTAGGTTGTTCATGCTTGTTCGATTTGATATTGTGTGAGAAATGCTTGTTTTGATCGGGTATGAATCATGATAGGAACTACAAATGTGTTAATTGATAAAATCTTAATTCTGGAAACTATTGAAATTGGTCAAAAGGAATTAATGGAATTTGTAACTGATTGCTTGATAATCGGAATGATTGGAACCGGTCGCACAAGACCTCTTAAGAGTACAAGAGGTCCAATCGCACAACTCATCCGAGTCGCACAAGCTAAATTGTTGTTAGGCTATTGGGCCGAACGAGCCCAAGTCACATCGCACAACCCAACCGGACCGTCCAAGCCCATCTGACTCGCACAAGATCCTTTGGATCGCACAAGTCATAATAGTGTTAACTGTTGGGCCGCATGTTATTTGTTGGGCTGTAGACATGGGCTGAGTATTAGGGTTGATCGCACAACCCAAGTTGGACCGCACAATGTCACCCAACTGTTATGTATTTGGGCCGGATTGTTTGAACTGTTTACCTATATGTTGGGCCGGGTAGTGTTTGGGCTTAGACTTTTGTATCGCACAAGGTGGTTGGGCTCGCACAAGTTAAACGGCCCAACCCTCCGAAACGCACAAGCATGACTATGTTATGCTTTGACTGATTATGTGTTGCTATGATATATATATACGTGGTTGCTAAGATATATACGTGTTTGCTATGGTTATATGTGCATTACTTGAGTCAAAACCTGACTTGTATGGTAACCCTGTTAGGACGAGGTTGACCACCCTTAGTTCAAGAACCCTTTTATTGTGTATCTGCCGAGCAATCCAAGGTGAGTTCACACAGCCAAGGCATGGGGTTCCCAGGGTGGGAATGGGATTGAATGAATTATGCGTACATACTTAGTTAATGGAACTTAATGATATGGTCCTCAGGGTGAGGATAGTAAATGATAAGACACGGCTAGACTAGTATACCTACTTGAACTGATATTCGCACACACGCCAGGGGTTGGCTGCGATATTATGACTGATCTTCGCACACATGCCTCAGGAAGGCTGCGAACTATACATACTAAACTTCGCACACATGCCAGGGTGGCCAGCGATACAAATATACATAGTCTAGAATACTTGAGAACTTTCCCTAATCTTCGCATACATGCCTAGAGGGCTGCGATACGAACTAATACGATACATGATTAAATGAACGAACGCAATGCTTACTATACCATCACTATTACTGAACTTACTTACTGTGAACTCGCTCAACTAGTTGTTGATTATCTGCTGCATGCCTTGCAGGACCTTAGGTACATTATGGAGCTTGCACAGGGAGGAGCAGGTCGTTGTGGACAAAGATTCGTGAATGCTTGTTAAACATTTATGACATTTCAAACTATTAATTATGTTGGGTTTATTTACATGCTTCCGCTATTTAAACAAAGTTTGGTTTTGAACATCAATCATGTCGTGATGAATTACTTTATCTACTTTTATTATTAAATGCTATGTTCGATATGATTGGTGGCTTGATCCTGGTCATGTCACGCCTCCAAGCGGTGGTACTCCGCGTGTGGATTTTGGGGGTGTGACAAACATGATGAGCAGAAGAAAAAGGAGAATATTGGCACTTCACAAAGAAGAAAATCTATAAGAAACAGACAGCCAATTTCCACCCCTCCTAAAACCTCTGCTGAACCTACTAAAATTGTATCCTCTGCTAAACCCAAAACCTCTGAACCTAAAGCCAAATCTTCACCACAAAAACCCTCACCAAGTCAATCACAAATCACTGCCACTCAAATCACCACCACTGATCCACCCAAAACATCATCAGCCTCTCCTCAACCAAAAAGGAGAAGGCTAATCCTGAAAGATGATGACATTTCACCACCACCAACATCTTCAAAATCTTTAACACTTGTTACTATACCAAACCCTGTTCCTCTCTCATAAAGAAAACTTCACCACCACCATCACCAATCCACCCAACAGATGCTGGTATAACAAATGTATCAGCAGATTTTAGCCAAACAACTGCTGATACACCAGTTATTTCAGCAGTTGTTAGCCAAACCTCTGCCATGATCATTGTCTCTACACCACCAACAACCCCAACCACCTCCAACACCACAAAGATTTCCTACACAACCACCTTTACTACCAAAACGTCCACCATCACCAAAACTTAAGTTCACACGTTAGAGAAAAACTCGTGTTGTGTTAGAAGATGATGGGGAGATTAAATCACCAATCCCCTTATCATCTGTCCCCATTCAAACCACACCACCCTTATCATTTCCATCTAAATCCGTTGCATCTCTTCCACCTGGTACACAACCATCAATCATTCCCTTGGCTACTCAGTTTCCTCTAGAGATTCACACTGTCTGGAGTGAAATTGAATCATTTTTCACAACAGAAGATGCATCCCAAAGATCCTTCCCATCTCTCTATGGTTATAGAAAGCCTAAGAACTTAGATCAATATGTTAAGTTGAAGATACAACAAGCAGAATACATTGCCAAAGAGAAGAGTAAAGGGATGGAAGACATGAAGTTTTAGGGTATCTTATCACATGAACTTAGCAAAGTCAGCAAACTTGAAGACTTTGCTAAGGACATGAGCAAATCCATGTCATAGAAGCCAGTTATTGTTGAGCGTGATAAGGAACTAAGGGATGATTACATTGAACACATCATAGCTCAGATCTCAATTTAGAGACTGGTCATCAGATGCTCTCAGGGAAGATATTGAAAGAATCACTAAAATGCTCAATGATCCTTCAGTGAAGCCTACTCCACCTGATTGGAAGAAAGGTAAAAAAAGTTAATCCAGATAAGGCATTGAAGCTTAAAAGAATGAGAGCAGAACTTGTGGCTGCAAGTTATGGTACAGCTAGATCCATTGCCAGATGGTCTGAAGCCAAGATAGTTGAGACCTACAAAAGGCTGGAACAGCTTAGAGCCAAAGATCCTGCAGTTCCTCAAAAGCCAGCATATCCTCCAACAGTTGTCATCCCTCAACAGACCCAAACTTCCAAAAAACTACCCTCGGCATCTGCTTTATCCACAACTACCTTAAAACAAATAAAAAGGAAAAAGCAGATTGATGAGGATGATGAGCAGAAGTTTGAAAGCATCAGAAAAGAGGGAATTAGATTCCAGCTTGATTTTCACATAGATCCTGTTGCTGACTTACTTGCTGCTAGATTAAGAGAAACACTTGCAAAGATTATCAGTAGGCCTCATTCACCCAACTCATCTTTAATAAGTCTTGCCCCCAAGAAAACCAACTGATCTAAAAATACTAAAGTGGAAGTCATCCTCAGTCACCCACGTATTGACTTTGCTCAGATCAGATGGTAGAGTTGAGAAGTTGAAAATGGAGAATGCATATGGTCCGGATGCATGTGATCTCCAAGATCTTTTGAACCTCGACCTTGAAAGGGATATTGATGACATGATCTCCTTGGACTTTGAACTTCAATTCAAAGGGTAAATATGGGAGATGTTAATGAGAAATAAAGATCAACAATAACGATGGGTTTTGGCATCATCTGTTATAGGGGAGATTGTTGGATCATGTGGACCCCGCCAAAAGAACATATGATAGAAAGCCAAAATAATCTGCAATCATCTGATCATTAATAACAGTGCTTTGAAGATCCTACTCCTCCCAATGACAAAGACATCAACATCTGCTGCAACCAAAGGTCTGCTAAGAACTAAAGTCTGCTAATTCAAAGGTCTGCCAAAGTAAACCACTGATGAAGACAAAGTCTGCGGATAACAAAGGTCTGATCACCCTATGTTTGACGAAGACTCAACAGATGATGTATATCATAGTTTTCTATGTAACAGTGTTTTAGTAATAGCAGATGTTAGAGGTTGTTAGATGTCATTGTCTAGGTGACGTCAGCATATGTTTCCTCAACGGTTTGATTGTACTATAAATAGAACAGTGCACGTACTGTTCTATTATCACTTCACCTTGACATTTTGTACGAGCAAATCAGAGTGATCTTAAGCTGAGGGGGAGTTTGTAATTCATGCATATGTGAGCTATTGTATTTTACAATCTTTCTATCAAAGTATCATGATGAAAGAAAATCTTCCATTATTTGTGATTTAAAGTTTATTATCATTCCGCTGCATTATTTCCATTTTAGTTATCTTCTAACATCATTCATCTTAAACATTCACAAATAATTCAAACTCAGATCCTAACATCAATTCACAAAACCATTGTAATTAAAGTGTTGCTCCTCTTAAAATCAAGGGTTCAATTGGCAAAATCGTCGGTAATTACCCATCAGATATTTGTTAGTGGGTAATCACATTTGCGAAAGATTACCGACAGAAGTTACCAAGAGATCAATCATGGAAGTTACCGAGGGATCACCAATATGTAGATATACTAACAACTATTGTAAATTTGCCCAAACTGATAGTTTTTGAGTGGTTGTTGATGAATACATTAGAGACGCAATTAGGGGTGCAAACGATCGTGAGCTACTTGTTGAAGCTATAAAAGAACAGATGACATCTAAAAGCCAAAAGATGACTCTCAGATCAAGAAATAAACAGCCAATGAAGCAATTATCTCCCCAAAGATAATGAATCTTGACCACCTATTAGAACATCTGTTCAAGAGATTGTCTAACATCTGTTGAAGACTTGGAACCGCTGTTCAAGAGTATAACCACTGCTGAAGGCTAGCATTTGCTGTGAATACCAAAGCCCTGATCAAGCAAAGGTTGGATGAAAAAGGCCAAGCATCTGTTAGGCCAAACAGATGTTTGGACAACTGCATCAGTGTTTAGCTTAGAAAGTGTTTATTCAATGTAACAGTACATTATTTCAATAGTGTCCAGAATAGCCTAAAACAATGGATAAGATTGCTCAGATGTTTGCAAACATCTGAGAATCTTTTCTGTTTGGAATGATAGATGTCACTATCAGGGTGACATCAACTGACATCACGAACAGAGCTTTAGTACGTGTATAAATAGATCACACCTATTAGTGATCTATTTATCACTTCACACACGCATTCTCTTTTGTATGAATAGCTCTTGTGAGTGATCGGCTGAGGGGGAGATTGTAAAGTCATTGTTGTAAAACTTTTGAATATATGAATCGTTAGAAAACAGTTTATGATAATGTCTTTCTATTTGTGAACTTTATTATGATAATCAGTATTTGTTTGCAAATATCAAACTCAGATCCTAACAATTGGTATCAGAGCGTGGTGACGTTTAAACTCGATTTCACAATCAGTTTAACACAAAAAAAGATCAGCTCTTTAAAGATACGTTGGCTATTCGTAGCTTAGAGTAGTAAAGTGTAAGAATTCAATAGTATCTTTCACAATACTTTGTTCTTCTATCAAAAAATCAAAAGAGAATGACTCTCAAAAACTATGATTCCCTTATCTCCGGTTATGATAGAAAACCACCGATGCTTGACAGATCAAATTATCATATCTGGCAACGTCAAATGGTACACTATCTTGCTCAACTAAACACAGGATATTGGAGGTCAGTTATGTACGGACCATACATTTCGATGATACCTCGTGTTCATAATCCTAAAATAAAAGAGCCAAAGAAACCGGAAGATTACTCTATGCTTGATGTTAAAAAGTTTGAGATAGATGCCAAAACACTTAATCTAATTGCACAAGCTCTACCAGACGAGATCTATGTAGAACTATCACACTGTAATAGCGCAAAAGTGATATGGGATGAGTTAAAAGAGAAACTCAGTAATACCAAGGAAACTGGTAAAAACATTCCCAAAACTTACAACATATAAGATGTTAAGAGTAAATCTAACACATTACAGATAAATATCTGTGAAAATGGTAATGATAAGGATGTAAAAATCTTTGATCCTTGGAATAATACTGAAAATGAAAATAATTGCGGTTGTGCATTAATGGCCACCAAGTTGGGAGTATCTACATACCTAGATAGCCTATGGTATGCAGATAATAAAGGATCCAGACATATGACTAGATGTAAAGCTCTATTGACAAACATCCATACTCATGGTAGTGGTGATATTTCCTTTGGAAATGATTCTAAAGGAAAGGTTTTAGGGTCAGGGACTGTTCAAGTTGGAAAGCTAAAATTTGAAAATGTCAATCTAATAGACAATTTAAAATTTAATTTACTCAGTGTCTCAAAAATGAGTGACAAAGGCTATGACTCATTCACCAAAACAAATATGTCGAGTATCAATAGTTATGATCACACGGGTTAGGAAAGGTTTTGACTTTGATGTTGAACCATAAAATGGCTCTTTTCTCAAAGAGTTATTAGTTTTTAATAAACCAACCTTTACCCCATTGGTAAATAATAATCCTATCTACGTAATTGGCATACAATAATCCTACCTATCAACATGTTGGTTCTTAATGAACTTTCGTTAATTATTTTTAACTGAAGTTAGTTTTTAAGTTTTATTTATTACACAAACAACCCTCTAGTTATAATTTACTAGTTTTAACTATTTTGTAAAACAAAAAAACGTCAAGGGCCATGTAATTAAATTTTATATATACATATGTGTACTAGTTCCAGATTTATCACAAACACCACTCGAAAATCCTTCTTTTCCTCGATTTTGATTTCCGATGTAAACAACTACCATCGCCACCGCCACCGCCATGGGAGTTCTCCGACGGATCAAGTAAACGACCATCAAAATTGGAATTTCGGACAAAAGAACTCAGCCACCGCCGCGACCATCGCTCACGGCGCTGTCGCCGTCAAAAGTCCTCGTCGGACCACCTCCGCCTCGTCTCTCTCTCTCTCTCTCTCTCTCTCTCTCTCTTGTTGTGTCATCGTGCCACCACCAGATGGTGGTGGTGGTGGTCGGCCGTTATACAGATCGAAAAGGAAGGGGGTGGGGTGATTTGCAGGTGGGTGTGTGTGTGGGGTGAGCCGACAACTCCGCCGCCGGTATTACAGCTAGCAACCAGCTGATATGCTTGTCAGACATAGGATCGAGGGAGTAGAGAAGATGAGAGAGGCCAGTGTTTTGTTTGTGTGATTGAGTTATGGATATGGTTTCCCCTATTTGTTTGGTGTGTGTGTGAATAAGATTGCAGACAAAGAGAGATGAGAGGGATGGGGGTAGCGGCTGATTCAAAAATGAAGGGAATTAGGGTTTGTGCCATTTAAATAGCTAGGTTTACAACTACATGGACTGTTTGTGTAATAAATAAAACTTAAAAACTAACTTCAGTTAAAAAAAATTAACGAAAGTTCATTGAGTACCAACATGTTGATAGGTAGGATTATTGTATACCAATTACGTAGGTACGATTATTATTTACCAATGGGACAAAGGTTGGTTTATTAAAAACCAATTTTCCTTTCTCAAAATGAATGTGTGTTCCATTATGACTCGAATAGGCGTAAGTGAGTTGATTGATGTAGGCCTATAAAAATTACATTAAATTCGAATTGTGTTAAGCATAAAGACAAATTTGCTAGACTCGGACTTGATTTGTTTCTACTATTGCTTCATGAGCGAGCCGAGTCGAGCCATCTTTAGCTCGAGCTCCAACCTCGAAGTTAGTATAGTTAGTACGGATTGACTCAAAAACTCTTATCAACTTAAAACTTAAGTTTGAGCCAGCTCGTAGCTTGACGATCGAGCAAGTCGTTTACTTTTTAAAGTTCAAAAAATTCGTGTTTCTTTCACATACATAGATAAATATAACTAACACAAAAATACTTTGCGCACATATAGATAGGTAGGGGTAAGATCAAATAAAAAGTTTATTTTGCCTAAGTAGGATGAGAAGGAATCTTAACCATTCATTTTTCAAATCAATGGCTAAGATGAAAGTGTAGGAGAAAGGAGGAGTGCAAGGGTATCTTGGAAAAATCCTATTTATGGACTTTCTCTCTCCACATGCAAGGCACATGCATATTTCACCCCCATTTTTTAAACGTTCATAACTTTTTATACGACCTTATTTTTTCATAAAAATTTCACCATAAAATCGAGCGTCTTTTTATCTTTAATTTGAGTACCATATTGCTATATAAAATATGAAAACTAAAAAAACCCACTAAAATGTGTTGTATTTCTATGTTGTATAACATTTTTTTGTGCTGGATTTTTGTACTATATTTTTGTACTAAATTTTTTGTGCTGGATTTTTTTATCTTAAATTTTTTTTTTCTTAATTTTTTGTACTGGATTTTTTTGTACTACATTTTTTTGCTAAATTTTTTTGTGCTATATTTTTTGTACTACATTTTTTGTACTATATTTTTTGTACTATTTTTTTTTACTATATTTTTTGTACTAGATTTTTTGTGCTATATTTTTTTGTACTAGATTTTTTGTGCTAGATTTTTTTGTACTAGATTTTTTTTTGTATTTTTAAAAAACAAAAGGGGTGCCACATGTCATTTTCACTCCTATTTATAAGGACCAAAATGCCCTTGATTCCTACTTTTTAGGAGTGCCACATGTCAATATCACAATTCTTCTTAGGCTACTTAGACAAAATCCACTTTTTAGTGGATCCTTCCCCTAGATAGGTATAACAAAAGAATTTCCGGATGATTTTTTTTTAATCCTACAAAAGTCCTCCTTAAGTAGTCTACCTAACTTAAGTGAACCAAATGAGAAGCTAACGAGCTAACACCTTAACTCTGCTCATTCTTTCCGAGTTGATTTAGAGTGAGCGTCAAGACGCGAACGATCTTAACTACTATATTTGTTTCAAAATTAAAACGTGATATTAATAAGATAAATATAGTCTCCCTCCCATGTATAGAATATGAAAAATAAATTCAGTAGACAAATCGGACTTTATCTAAGTTTCTTTATTTGTGAATGTTTTTGGTTATGGGGTTAAAGAAACAACAAGATATGAAAGGTCGTGTTCGTGGGGTCCGACCTTCATCAAAATATAGGTTTCGCCCCGCCAACGAAATGCACACCAAAACCACACCCATCAAGTACTCATCCTTTTATAAGCATTTAATACTTTAAATATACAATAATAAAAAAAATACTTTATAAAAACAAACTATTCCTTTTTTAATAACTTAATTTATGAGATTTAAGCTTGTTTAAAAAACCAGAATTGAAATCATTGGATGTCGACACAATTATTAACTAATGGATTAGACGCAAATGAACCACAAAAACAAGTGAAAACTGAGAAAAATTGATGGATTTATGTTATTACCTACATATTGATTATTCTTTATTTTATTTAATGTTTTTCCATACTTTTTATTGGCAGCTTCTTACCTGCTGTATAGTAATTTAGGGGTTGTTTGGTAGCCTCTAAATGGTCATTAAGAGGCTATCTCTTAATGCAACCTTTAAGAATTTTACCAATGAGAAGGTAGAAGAATGTCATGTGTGATGATTTACCATTTAGAGGTTACCTCTTAACCATTCAGACTCGAGGTTACCTCTTATTCATTTAGAGGTTTTAAACCATTAAGAGATAGCATCTGAATGGTCATTAAGAGGCTACCAAACAGCCCCTTAAAGTTTATTGTTTGTTGAAAGAAATTAGAAATGTATACAGACAAATATATTTTAATTAGAGAATTGACAACTTAATCATATATCGATTTTTTCTTCAAGTTTACTATTTATATAATGACATGTTTCCAATTTATAGATGACACCAAACAGAAAAAAACAAAAAAAATAACAATATAAAACAAATTAAATCTCTTTACGAAAATATATTCCAAATTTGAAAAAGCCACAAAAGTAAAAATATGCAAAAAGAAAAAGAGGAAAACGATTAATTTTATTATATTCTACGTATTTATTTGTTTTCTTAAAAATAATATGAATATATTCATGTAACTTTTAGATCTAAAGTTGGTTATCATAAAGTAAAAAATAATTGACAAAACATATATATTATAATATTAATAAATTTATGTATAAATATTTTTTTAATAGAACTTACCGTACTTTATAAATGTAATAATTTCTACGTGTTTACGATAATAATTTGATAGTTAATTAGCAAAACTTGCTATACTCCCACACTTACTTTTCAAGATTCCATCACTACTACTCTCTAATAAATCAACGTAGGTGGTTTTTATTTTTCTAAAAAAATATGCGCACGCTTTTCTGTCAGAGTTGTGCATACGCAGACATTGTCATCTACAGACTATTGTTTTTCCGAATATGTTTTATTAAAAAAACGTTTGCGCGAGCTCTTCTTGATGCAGATTTGGCTCAGTCACTTTTAAGATCTTCTAAGGTCTGCAAAGGGTTAAACACCACTACCCACCACCACCGTCCACTACCACCACCCACCGTCCACGTCCACCACCCACCACTGTCCACCACCACCCACGGTCCACGTCCACCACCACCCACTCCACCAACAACCACCATCGTCCGTACACCACCACTAGTTTATTTTAAAAGTATACATACGTTTAAAAACAAACAACTTTCTTCTTACAAACTGTAGTAGTTTGGTTCAAATCTTTTTCTACAGATGTCTGTAGATCTGGTACGCATACTACAAACATTTTACCTCTTAAAAAACAAATTTCACCTTACTCATACACTTCATATATTTTTACTATGATGGGAGTATAACAATTATTAATATACTCAAATATAAATTAATTCCACAATAAATTATTTTGTATTTCTTATTCGTTGAAGGAAATAATTTTTATTTAACCTTTAAATAAAACATGTTGTATAGTAGCAAAACAAATATAGTTTCCTATTGCATGTTTCAATTTTGTAATTAATATATATATATTTTCGTTATACATTTAATATACTTTAACACTTATAACATGTTTAAATAAGATTGGATAATAGTTTATACGTAGGTATGTTATTATAAAAATTTGATATAAAGCAGTAATAACTAAGAATGGTTGTTATGTGACATCCGCTATTCTATTTTTTTTATTTTTTTATTTGTTATATCGAATGTACAAACCTTCATTCCATGTGATACATTTTAGTTTCTTTCCTTCGAGTATTAGTGAAAATACAAATAACACTTATGACAATAAACTCTATACCTCTCATTATATATAATGTTGACGATGGGCGGCTCTTTAGGTGTGCGGGGAGGACTTTCGCACAAGGCCTGTTTTTTCGAGGGGCAAGGGATTTTTAAAAAAAAATTGATATATATATATATATGTTATTTAAAAAAAAATTGTACACACATAGCAAATCCAATATAGAGGCCCATTATCAAAAGATTTGTATTTTTTTTTATAATTTACCCAACTTAACAATAGGTTTATTGGGCCCAATCCAATACTAAAATTTTTTCATTTTTTCGTAATTATGTTGTTTATCGTTAAAGCATATGGGCCCATTTTTCGAGCTCGAACAGGGTACGTGAATTCTCAGAGACGCCACTCATTGACGAAGGATCATGAATATATAGTAACTTTATTTTTATAATAATATATAGCTTTTTATTATTCTATTATTTAATATTATAATAGTATATTCACTTTATTTATATTATTATTTTACTTTTGCAAAACCATATTTTCTTTCTATTTATTATTTATTTTTTTAATTTATTTTTTAATGAATAGTAACTTTATTTTTATAATAACTAGTTATAAAAACTGTTGCCACGTTGTGGCAAACTTGTTTTGTTATTTAGTCAGTGTTTATATATGTTTGAAATCACTACGAGCGCGTTGCAGACGAAATCGCTGAGAAGAAAAAAAAGAAAATGTAGAAAAAAAAAACACTAAAAAATAATCGAAAGAAAATCAACTAAAAAAGTTGTATGATAATGATGTTGTTCGGTAGAAACCTGTAGTCAGAGATGAGCAAATAGTAATAGGTACCGGTACCGAATTTCCTGAACCGAAAGATCCTAAGTACCAGTTCGGTACTGACGTTTGGCGTTCCTGGTACCGGTTCGCTACCGGTTTTTACCTTCATATACCGATGCCGTAACCGGTATTTTCGGTAACAACACCGATTCGGTATCAGTTGGTAGCGAGCTCATCCCTACCCCTGAAACTAAAAAAAATTGTGCGATACCGTTGTTGTTCGTACGGTACCCGTGATCAAGGATGAGCAAATGGTACTGGGTAGTAGTACCAAATTTATCAAACTAAAAGATTATCAAACTCAATCTGGTACCGACTTTTGGCGTTTTATGTACCAGACTGGTGCTGTTTTTTTACCTTCATGTATCGATAACGAACCGGTATTTTCGATACAAGTACCGGTTAACACCAAGCTTATCAAACTTAAAAAGTAAAAAGATAACAATTATTATAATGTGGAAATAATAAAACCATAAAAAACTATATTTAATATTTTTATTATATTACAATTCACTGTTCATTTAGTTTATCTATTAATATATAAGAGAATATTTTTATTATATTACAATTCACTGTTCATTTAGTTTATCTATTAATATATAAGAGAATATATAGCTTTTTAATATTCTATTATTTATAATATTATAATAGTATATTCACTTTTAAATTTATCATATTTTTATATTTATTATTTTACGTTTGTAAAACCATATTTTCTTTTTCATTTATTATTTATTTTTTCTCCTTAAATCATATTTCCGACTTCAATTAGTTTAGTATTTATTTAATAACTTATATTCGTTAATTTTTTCTAAGACCATAAACAATGATTTCATTTTATAATAATATTTACTTTTAAGTTTTAACGTACCTTTTGTTTTATTTTACTTTTTTAAAACTATATTTCTTTATTTTTTTATTTTTTGCTTTTAGTAATTCATTTTCTTTTTTTAATCATATTTCCATTATCAGTTAATTTTAAATTTCTCTAATAATTTTTTGTTAATTTTTTCTAAAAACTTAGGTGCGAGTTGTGTTTAATTATTTCCCTCTACATTCCGGTATAAGTTTTGTTAAAATGAAACTGTATTCAAAATAGAGTATTTATTTGGTGTCGTAAAATGGTATGGTGATAAACTAAACCGATTCTGACAGTTTGACTTTCTAAACAACATGCTTCAATTTCAAATAACGTTTGTTTTACATTGTCATTTGCTTCGTTTCGCCGCAACGCGCGACGTCAACGAATCTAGTTACTCTTTAAAGTTGTGCGATATTTTACTTTTACAGGTCCATTGCAGCGCACGGGTCTTCAATTTAACCTGTTGATTTTTTAACTTTTAACCCAAAGTTTTTCCTCTTTTGCAATTTAACTTTAAAACTTTTTTACTTTCAACTTTGGTCAATTATACTTTTCATCTTTCATGAGTTTTCCGTTTAACGTTTCGTTCTAAATTTCCTAGTTAGCACGCCGCAACATGTGTGTGGGGTTCAACGTTTTATTCAATCTATTTTTTCCCATTTGATAGGCTCGTCGCAACGCATCTTGTTAGTACATTAATGTCTATCGCCTTCGTCAATCCGAGCCGTAGCGAGAAACCGAAGAAATCAAGTCTATATAGTGTTATATCTAGTCAAAAGGCAAGGTGGCAATCTTGTAATTAATGAAAAGCTTCATTAAAGCCTTGACCTATAAATAGGAGCTTTAGTTGTAAAGTGTAAGACTTTTTGGCTCATTTTGTGATTTTGGAGATTCAAGTCTAGAGAGAGAAAGCTCTCTCCACGTGATTTTTGTATCGTATACGTCATATTCTTCAATAAAATCACGGTTCTAGTACGTTATTGTGTGTTCGGTCACGCACGTTCACGGACTCCGCACGTCGAACATTCGTTACGCAATCGAACGGTGTCAAAACCGGTCCTACACATCTATTTTTCCCCGTTTGATTGGTTTGTCGCAATGCGTGGGTCAAACATCGACTTAGTTATTATTTTCTATGTTTTACACATAGGCTCACGGTCATGTACGAAACATTTTCCTTTCATCTAATATGATATATAACTAACGAATCCCCCCACCTCATTGCGGCGAGTGGTAATTCTAGTTATTTTTTTTACAAATGAACAATTCATAGTATCAATAGTAAAGTGCAATTTGTCTCCCAGTTGTTTGGTGGCGAGAGTAGCAGGCCTCCCCAATTTTTTTTGTAATTTGTGTCACTGTTGTTTCCAAATGTCTAACTACGCACCTCTGCCGTTAACAGAGTTAGTATATTTTGTTTACTCTTTGACAGTGGAGGGGTATAATGGTAAATTTACTCTCTTCGATAACCTAAACCCCTTCAATAATACACACATCACACCCCCACACATTCTTCTTTACTCATCATCACCACACCCGCTCCCACCACCAACGCACACCAACACATTCCCCCACCAAGGCAGACCATTACACACCACCACACACTACATACTTACCACCACATCATTCACCGCAGAAACTCGGTCCGCCGAACCCCTCCACCCACCAGGGTAAACAGATCGATTGACCACCAAACTACCGCCGATCATGGTTTACCAAGTTGAAATGGTTATGGATACGCTAGTCGTCAATGGTAAACACCTCATTTTACTAGATTTTGGTTAGTGTGGTTACTTTTAAATTGAAATTGAATGATGACAAGTTTACTTATAGCCTGCATTAGAGTGAATGGTACCGACACCCATCGTCTCGTAGTCCACGTGAGAGTGGTTCTTCGGTTTTTGAACAACTGGACCATTGATTTCCACTTTGAACGTGGTGGAAGGCAAGATAGAATAGAGTAGTATGCTAATGTAATTATGGGTAGTTGCTTTTGTAAGTATGAGTATATGATTTTGTGAAACTAACATTCAATCCCACTATATGGATGATGGTTTGGTATGTTTTTTTGTAAAACTAACATCATATTATGTCTAATTATTAGAATGTTGCTTATGTTCGTGTGCTGCTTATGTAGTATCAGAATTGTTGTGAATGGTTAAACTTGCATGATCTGATGTTGTATATATAGAAGTTTGTTGTAAATGGTTTAACTTGAACATAAATAAATGCATGTTTGGGAACTTGAACAGAAGTTTAGAAGTTTGTAGGTTAGAATGCATGGTTATGTTTACAGCAAGTTAGGCTTCTAGAATGCATGGCATGATACGGTGTATGCGTATCAAATCTACGGTTGAAAGATTATGGTTGCAGGTTAGATGAAATGGGTTTGTGAAGAACAATGGTATGGATTTTTGAGGGAAAAGAAAATTTAATGTGTGTAATGATAAAAAAACCACATGGATGTATACTGCAAGGGAAAAGGGTAGTTTGGTCTTTTCACAACCTTTTAAAATTAAATGTAACATTAAATAGACGACAAGGGTACATATTGTGACACCTTGTAAATAAATGTCACTTTAGAAAAAAAAAACATAACTTTTTAGAAGAATATAAATAACACAAAATATTTTTTATTTATATTGATATTTCTTAAAATATAAGAAAACTAGGTTACAATCTGGTGTATAATACGAGTTGATAAATGAAATGTTGTATAATTAATAATAAATAGGTTATGTTTTAACAAAAACATATGCATCACATCGTTGAATAAACCAGTATATTATACTAATACAATAAATTATAATATAATTTGTTAACATATACAGTTGTCAAGATATATAATTGAATATGAAATGACAATTATAAATTTTGGTAAGTTAATTTTTAAAATATTATTTCTTTCAACTGGTTATTAACTATCATTTTTAATTATACCTATTTTTTGTTGGTGCACTTATTTCTAATGCATTTGTCTTTGTTTGAGTTTGTATGTATTGGTAGCATAACATGTTTGATTTGATTTTGTTTTTTGTAATGTGGACTCATGCGTGCGGATGAGTCATGTGCACGCACGAGAACACTTGATCGCATGAGTCATGTGCACGAATACGTCTATATATAGGACCTCCCTGCGCATGAGCTCATAAGTTACATTTTGGAGCTTTTAACAAAGGATTGTAATCGGAATGTTATGTTGCCGAAATTTCTCTAAAAGAGATATATTATGAAATAAGCGTGTTATTAGTTCTACATTTGGATTCCACACTTATGTTGAACTCGTAGATTTTCGCGTGTGTTTGTTTTTCAAGTCTTATCAAGTTCTACACATCACAAACTGGTCCTACAATATGTTTGACCTGTGTTTAACAAAGGTCATACGCTTGATTGGTCATACGCTCAGATGCTCTTACGTTTGTGTGTCATGCGCTTAAGGTCAAATGCTTGGAATTTCTTAAAACTTGAAAATTTTTCTAAGTGTTGAATATTTTTAGATGTCGGATTTATATGTGTTGAATATCATGTGCAGATGGTGAGAGCAATTAACATCAAAGACTAGGATTTGAAGCACAACATAGTAGCTCTATTAAGAAGATAAGAAAGCAAAGCCGTTTAAACCAATAATGCCTTTCTTGAAGCGATCAAGAATCTTTAAGGCGATAACCAAAGTGCGTGTGCCATATGAACTATGATTCGAGAGTTCTAGAATAATGCCACAGTAGAATGTCAGCTTACACCTCCAGAAATACACTCAAAAGTGCAAGAAAAGAAAGTCGTTATTACTGAAGCACCTATATCAGAAGTACTAGATTTCAAAGACTCACCAAACGATCTAGGCGTGTTAGATGAAAGATTGGAGAATTGATGCTTTCTATGACGGATATATTAATGCAACTAGTTATGCTAAAAGTTGTGTGTTCAAACCGTACAAGTTTCTTATGCATGTCGTGATACATTGCTTGGGACACAGGAAAGTAGGGTCTAATGTAGCACCAAACTACTTGATGACTGCTTAGCTACTTTGTGCTTAAATCTGAAGTTTAATTTCTCATCGATGATATTCAATAACATGAAAAGCAACATTTGTGATACAAGATGGTTGATGTATCCGAGATTCGTACAATTGCTTATTGATCATTAAGTCAAAGATTTAGAGAAAAGAGAGAATGATAAAATGGAGTTAGAGCATGTGAATAGTATTACACCGGAACGGTTAACATCTTACAATAACAAGAAGGAAGAAGATATTGCACCTTTCAGAGGTTTGTTCGGGCATTTAGAGAAAGAAGATATGTAGCTCCAGACGAAGGAAACTGGACACATGATGACAGTAACTCAGAAGATGAAACAGAGAAAATGAAGAAGTTTATGTATTCTAAAAGCAAGAGAATCAAGAAAGAGGAAGATAGTCAGGGTTCTCAGAAAAAGAGAAACCACTCCATGGCGAAGAAAGTGATAGATGTTGAAAAACCAATGGCTGAAGAAGAGGTGGTAGTGTCTACAACTTCTAACAAAGAGAAATCTGATAAAGAAAAGTTTAATGAAGAACAAACCAAATCTAATGAAGAAGTTCCTACTCTCACAAGCAATTATGATCCGAGGGCAAGATTCAAAATAGCAAAGAGACAAAGAAAAACTGTTGAAGATAAGGATGAAGCTTATGAACCTGAAGTTGAGGTACCAGTTGTTCAAAAGAGAGCGAGAAAGAAAAGCAGTGTATCTTCATCAAGTTTTAAGAAAACTGGATTTCTTGCTGCAAAGAAATAGAAGAAATATGTTGGTTTAAGGTTAATTGACGAAGATGAACCAGTTCCAGACGAGAGGGTTTAGCAGAGAAAGATACTGCCAATGAGCCTATCAAGATTGAAACAAAAGTTAATAGAGTGAAGAAGGGAACTCCGGTTGTTGAAGAAGAAACTATTGATATACAGACAACTCACAGCGTACACATCAAGACACCGACATCGTTTCCATCACAATCAACACCACCACAACCACCAAAGAAACCCGATCAAGCAAGTCAATCATCATCATTACAACAAATATCAACTCCACAATTAGAATCTTTAGATGATATGGGATACGACTACTTTAATTAGCCGAATAATGAGAAGATCTTAGAGTTGGACGACGAAGTAGAGTTGTTGAATGCAAAGGTTGAAAGCTTAACTGAAGATAATGAGAGGTTGCGGAAGCATAATGAGGCTCAACAAGCAAAGATCACTAAAAATACAGAGCGAAGAGGTTATCATGCCAGCATGCTTTTAAAGAACAAAGGCTATTTCAAGGTTCTTGAACAAAAGTTGGGAATTAACTTTGATGAAGAAGTAAAAGTCATGAAAGGTTTGCAAGAGGAGAATGTTAAAGAGTTACAAAAAGAAGTTAACGAAGCTGTTGCGGATAAAGCCAAAGGTAAAAGACTAGTTGATGTGGAAGAACCTCAGACTGAAACAACGACAGTTACCTCTATAGAACCATTTGAAACAATCCATTTGAAACAATGCATAAAACGAAAGAAAAAGAAATTAAATATGCTTTGTATGGTCCAGATGATGAATAGAAAAAGGATGATGAGGAAGGTGATGAAGAAAAGCTTGATTATGGTGATTTAGGTGATGATAATGATGACAATAATGATGATAATCAAGGTGGTGGTGCTGGAGTGTCTACATCTGGAAAAGATAGTGATTTTGTTGTTCATGATTGCCAAACGGAACCAGCTTCTACTGAAAAGACTGAAGAAAGTGCTAAGGGTCGGGGGGACGGAGGAGAAAGAAAAGAACACTGGAAATTCGTTGGTGATATACAGTGAGGATACTGGAGGAATCATCACGGATACAATACCATTCACGTTTGTTCCTGCGAGTCCAATAGTTGAAAAGTGTCCTGATAAAGATTATGGTGTTGAAGAAGGAGAGTATGTGCACAATTACACCAAAAATGAGTTAGCTAAATTGTGTGGAATCTCTGAAGACGACATAGAATTTGATTTTGAGAAAGATTTGGTAGATGCAGAAAATGATGATAAACAAGATAAATATGTATTTGAACCTGTAGTTGATGCTGATGACTCGGGTGGAGATTGTAGATGATCTAGAAGATGCAGAAGTTCGTTATGCTAACAACATCAAAGAACAATTTACGACGTTCAAGAAATGTTTGCTGAAGAAGTAGAAGATGTGTTAAAAAGAAAGTTGACGAAAGACAAGGGAATCTTCCTATGGTTAATGACTTGAATACCATTATTGATTGAGTGAAGTGGTTCAAAGAGCTGAAAGATGAAAGGAAGTATTTGAGACCGTTAAAGATCTTTAAAAAACGCAAAGACATTTCTATGGGAGACATCATAAGTTGGAGTTGGATTCCTAAATTGAGAAAGATAGCCATACCAAGAGAATACTGAGTACAATACTTTCGGGTTATCAATGACATAAAAAGCTTGCCATGGTGGGACGTTAAGGAATTATGCAGATTAGAGCTGATCAATTATGAGTTGAATGCTTACAATCAACATGTATTGAGGTTCATTTACAGAGAAGCTCATACAGGGTTCAAGTACTGGAAGCCTCAAGAGCCTAAATGCATCGTATCCAAAACAGAGATTGATCCAGAAATAAGAAAGTATTTGGTGACACTGAAATATAAAAGGCCGAAGGTTTTGAGGGTGGTACCATTTCATGAAATAGAACAGGATATACATGAATACTTCAAATGTTGGTATTACGATGAAAAAATGTGTGAGGAAGTAGTAGTGTTATGTGAAGGCGAGAAGAATTGGAGGACTATGTAGCTGGTAAACATGTCTGACAAAGATATTGAAATTCTATTCTTCAACAAGATATTCTATACACGGGAAGACAGAGAGCAAGCAATGCAGTTTCAGAAAGTGATTAGAAATTGCTTTGCATATGAAATACACTTTGGTCGAATGTGGGAAAGTAATTAGAAAGAGTTGGAGAAGATAGAGGACGAGAAAGAGAAAGAGAAGAAAAGATTAGAGAAGATTACTACGAGAACAAAGAAAGCATCTATCTTGAGATATTAATATATGAAATAGCTGATAACCGATCAGAAGCCGAAAAAGATCTTTGAACAGCATCATAGAGAATATCGGAAGCGAGTTTTTGGAATGAAAGATTGAAGTTTTGAAGGTCTACAAAGACAAGACTGCGACAATATCCAAGGGGGAGTCTGTTGGTGCACTTATGTCTAATGCATGCGTCATTGTTAGAGTTTGTATGTATAGGTAGCATAACAACACGTTTGATTTGATTTTGTTTTTGTAATGTGGACTCATGCGTGCGGATGAGTCAAATGTGAGATTGTGGTGTATTTATCTTATAAAATCTAGGTTTTGTTATTAAACATAACACTCATGTAAGTCAAATGTGACATGACACAATATTGCATATTAGGTTTTAACTTATGTATAATCATCAAAGATCCTTTACGATAGGGATGAGCGTAGTACTGGTACTATAACACCCCGTGTTTCGAAAGTCAAAGTCAAAGTCAAGATTTAAGTCAAAGGAAGAAAAGATTGCTAATTGCGATCTGCCACTCCTCGCTCAACTCCTGTTTTGACTTCTTTGACCTATAGATAATCTATTTATTTTATCGCATTAGTTGTATTATGTGGAGTACTTGTTAATAATCGAGGTTTAATCGACATTTATCGCATGTTTTATCGCTTACCGCATCGCAATCGCATTTGCAACTCGAATTATGCATTCTGGATATTGTTTTACGTGTGTGTGCTATGTATGTGTTCCTTGTGCATGTTTATTTATGTTTATTTTGAGGTGATTAATCGAAACGCAATCGCAACTCTATCGCAATCGAATCGCAAACGCTAGACGCCAGTTAATCATGATGATTGTATGTTAGATATAGTATTTGTGTGTCTATTATTAATCTATCGCATCACTCGCTCGAAACGCATCACAACGCTCAACACGCGAATCGAAACGGTGAAACTCAAACACGCCGGACACCAGGATCGAGTGGCCGCCCGATCGAGTGGCCATCCGATCGAATTTCCATCCGATCGGACAGCCATCCGATCGGTGACCTATCCGATCCAGGTGCCCTTTCCCTTTTTGGCAACCTATAAATACCCTCACTTGTCACATCATTTGATGTGACAGCTCCTCCACTCGACCCAGCCACACTCCAGCCTTCTTTCTCTCGATTTCTCGCGATTCTTGTAAGTTTTCAACCTAAATCTTGTACTTCTTTGATCTACACGCACTTCTTCGTCTTTTTCACCTTTGAATCTTATCTTTTAACCGTGAAATCAGTGGATTTGAGGTGTTCTAGGGTGATGTCATCATGGAGTTCTTATGAACTTCAAGTATTGGCCTCATTCCATCAAGAACAACTCAGATCTGAAGGATTTCCACAAGATTAAACAATGTTTCGCATAGATCTACACATATTCATGGTGAAAAGGATTGAAAGATGGTTTTCCAACCTTTTTTCAACTCTTTTACACTCAACGCACTCAAAACTGATAGAATCGAAGCTCGTTCTGATCTTCTATTCCTTCTTAGTGATGTGTTGGTTCAAGATCTGGTTTCTATCAAAGAGGCTACCAATTTCGGGTTAAACATGAACGACCGTCTTGAACAGTTGACTGACCGGACTAGGGTGATCCCTGTCTGATCGGGTCACTTGAGTCTTGACGAGGTTTATGTTGTTTAGCACGTTATCACATCGTCTCGACTAAAACTGCAAAAATTTCAAAACAATCAAGTATCAAAGACGATCAGGTCGTTGGGATGGATTGTCGTCCGATCGGATTGCCATCCGATCGGACAGCCATCCGATCGGCTTACAGTTGGTCCCACGCTTAAAATTTTTATTTGATTATTCAAAGGACTGAATGTTGAACGGATTACCGACCGATCGGATTGCCATCCGATCAAACGACCATCCGACCATGTGACGTTTGGGATTTCAACACTTAAACAATTTTCAACATGTTCAATACATGAACAAAGACCAACGAATTGCCACCTGATCGGATTGCTATCCGATCGAGTGACAACCTGCTGTGAACTCGTTCTCACTAAGTGTCCTACTAATCGGATCGTCACCCAATCGAACCGCCGTTCAATCGACCGATCTGAAAGGTAGAGATACTTCTCTGTTTTCAAAATGCTACAACGAAAACTTCAAAGCCATCATACACAAACACATCCTTACCAAAGAAGATGACAATCCAATCGAATGGCCATCCGATCGGATGACCATCCGAACGGATTGTCATCCGATCGACTGGCCATCCGATCGGATTACCATCCGACACTTATCACCTTTGCACCGTTTTATACACCGCTTATCGTTCATGCTATTGCTAACTGTTTAGGCTAATCTCTCTCAGCGCTCCCTTCAATCCAAGAGCGTGTTTACTTGTTAAACACAATCTCTGAGTATACTCGATCCCTTTTTGCTTTACGCACTTTTGGGTGTTACATATGTTATCTATATTTAAATCACAATCGATACACAATGCAAACACTATTTATATGCTAACCGTTATTGCATGGTACGTGTTATTCGATGAATGCTTGTATGTTATGTTAACACAGTGATTGTTGCCTGATACCTTAGCAACGATAGTACTATAGTTTGGACTCAGCACCTGTCGTGGACAGGGGTTGTTAAGGGCTTTACTCCACGTGTTCCAGTGGGGACATGTGTTGCGCATTCTACAACTCGCAGTCACGTCTGTGCATATTTCTCTGTCGATAACCTACTTGCCTTCACTTTGTACATGTTACATGCTGGTTATGCGTAAACTATTTCGAACTCTAATATTATTATCAAACTTGTATGCTCACCTTTACACTGTGTGTACTGACCTTTATTTTAACATATGTGACAGGTGTTTAGGATGCTATCTGCTAGGACGCTGTGTTTTTCCTGCTTTTGTGGAATCAAGTAGGATGGAGTCTAGAAACAAAGACAATTTATTTTATTATAATCTGAGCTGTCGGAACATGCTTTTGTTTAGAGAAAATCTATGTCTGTAATAATTAGATTACTTAATGGGTTATTGTATGGGACATAATATTAACTATCTGGTAATTTTGTCGTTATGGAATTTCTCTCGACAATCTGTTTCGCTCAGTGCCATGCCCCGATGTTTCCGCCATCGGTTGGGGTGTGACGATTGGTATCAGAGCCATAACTATAGGGAATTAGGTAAGAGTCGACCTAGTCCGGGTCGATGTCTTAGAAATGACCTAGTCTATAGTCTAAGTACCAACAGACCGACTTGTGCATACCCTTAGGGGTTTTCGTACGAGCTTACTTGCTATATCTCGCTACACTATCACTGCACTCTAAATTCCCGAAAATGAACGAGTGATAAGTCGAGATTAGGTGTGAAACCCGCAAACTCTCGACTAAATCGCCTGTTCGACCCGCATTTTATCTATAAACAGGAGAATTTGCGTTGAATCAGGAGTGAAATCCATACTTTAACGCAGATTTTCTCCCTATTTTATCAAAACAGGAACGAAGTTGTTAAGACAGGGGTGAAACCCGAACCTTGATGACTTATTCCGTACTCTACTTTGGTTTTGCAAACTCTCACCAAAGTCTCAACGTACTCCAACGACTTGAGGTCACACTGTAACTGGAAGGATGCGTGCCGTTCGCCCAAGTCGAGGCGAGAACATAGTCCCGAAAGCCAAAGTGTGTGCCAAAGGTCCTTGTGAATAGTCGAATCACTTTGGGTAGTCGACGTCTATCTAGCCTTAGACAATCTGTCTCTTGATTTTATGCGTTTCGATTCTGGATTTCGCCGCCACTGACTCTGATAATTCGTCGCTTTTATGTGAATTTTATGTGATTATTTGGTTTTACCTGTTTAATGGTTCGATTTTTGGTGATTTATTCGCTTTTCGCCCTCGCTTGATCGACACACACGAATCGCACTACACATATATCTCAATACGCTGACAAATCGCTGCTACTTGTGGATGATCGCATGTTATGATACTCGCTTATGCTATACTATTCGTTGGGTACTCGCTAATCGCAATCGCTATTCTCGAACGCGCTCGATCTTTGAATGATAGGTTTCTGTATTCTGACTGCTTCATGTGCTTCTGTGCCTTATGTGCTTACGTGCCCCTACGTGCTTATGCGTTCTGTGATTATGTGCTTATGTGATTTTGTGCTTATGTGGTTATATGGTTGATGTGTTCCTGAGCTTTAGTAGTAGTACGTGTGAGGAGAGATTCGATTTTATAGTGTTTTGAATCCTATGGCGCTGTCTATTGCAGACAATGTCGTCATTTGGATCTCACACTGCTCGCTCCGCCCGTCGCAACCATGAAGACAAGCGTATCGCTTCTTTGGTTTCTAAGCAAATCGCGAAAGTCATTCCGCAGATCGTCAGCGAGCTGAATGAAAACGCTAGCAAGTTGTCTGAAGAATCCCGAACTGATTCGCCAAAGTCTGCTTTTAGCTTTAAGCAGTTCAAAGCTTGCGGTCCGAAAGAATTTACCGGCAAAGATGGTCCTACGGCCATGTTTCAATGGTTCGATTCGATTGAAGTCACCCTGCGTCAGAGCAACTGTCCTGACAATCTCCAAACTGTTAACGCCACCGGCGTCTTCTAGTCCCGCGCTATAGACTGGTGGACGACCGAGAGAAACAAGAGAGGGAATGACGCAGCTTATGGATTGACGTGGGATGAGTTGAAGGATCTGATGATGAAAGAGTTATGCCCTCCCCACGAGCTCCAAAAGTTGGAGGACGAGTTCTGGCATCTGAAGCAGAAGGATGGTGACAATGCTGTTTTAACTGCTCGCTTCAAGCAGCTAAGCATAATCTGTCCGGACCAGGTCAAGACGCCCGAAATCACCATCAAGAAGTATATCGGTGCTCTTCCGGATTGCGTGGCTGATTTCGTTCGAGTTGCCAAGACGTCAACCATCGAGGAAACTTTTCTACTCGCTGCTGAGATCAACGACAAGCGAGTCAAAGCTGGGTATTAGGATAAAGCTTCCAAGAGTCTGCATCAAGCTACAACCGCCGCAACCGCTGAAACTGCCGCCGCTCCGTAGTCATCAAAGTCCTCTCGTCGCAAGAGGAAGAACAACAACAACAGTAGCAAAAAATTGCGCTGTCGCCACTGCTGCCCCGCTCCAAGCTGTAACAGCTCAGCGGTAGCCTCAACACTGCCAAGTCGCGGCACCGGTTACTCAAGCACCGCCGGCAAAGCGTGCTTACACTGGTCCTCACCTGGCTTGCCCGACTTGTACCTACCATCACCCAGTGGGAATTGCCTGCAGATACTGTGTGCATTGCAACATGTACGGTCACTTCACTGCCAATTGTCGTACAAGTCCTCGTCCAGCTACAGCTCCAGCTCCTACTCAACAAGCTCTACATCCCGCTCCTCAAGGCCAACAAGCAGCTCCTGCACCCGCGATCCATGCTCGAACTTGCTTCGCGTGTGGTGATCCCAACCACTTCGCGAACATGTGCCCGAATCGAGTGGTGAAGCAAGAGCCACAACAGCAGCAGCCCCAGCAACAGCAGCCCGCGGA